>NC_133329.1:102275406-102558245 GCF_042186555.1 Aquarana catesbeiana
AACGAAATCATAAATTATAACATAAATAACTATAAATAATTATACCAAATAATAATATAATAATAATAAAAATTATTCAATAATGTAATCAAATCAAAAACACTGAAATTTGCTCAGTTGCCAGAATTGTCGCTGTCATTACTTTTAGTGTTTGATGACGGATTTCCCCACAAATCACTGACGCTCAATTCTGCAAATGATTCTAATTTATTATCGCTGTTTTCTAGCTGGTCTAAAACCACTTTTGATGTAAAGGGACGGTTTTGGTTGCTATGGACAATCTCCAGTTTCCAGGCAGAAAGAACAGTATTTATAATATAAAACTGCACGCAGGACACTGGACAGACCACTAGGGACAAAGGGGATGTGTAATTATTTGATACAGTACTGTAATCTGTAAGATTACAGTATACTGTATCTACAGTGGCTTGCGAAAGTATTCGGCCCCCTTGAACTTTTCAACCTTTTGCCACATTTCAGGCTTCAAACATAAAGATATAAAATTTTTATTTTTTGTGAAGAATCACCAACAAGTGGGACACAATTGTGAAGTGGAACGAAATCTATTGGATATTTTAAACTTTTTTAGCAATTAAAAAACTGAAAAGTGGTGCGTGCAAAATTATTCGGCCCCTTTACTTTCAGTGCAGCAAACTCACTCCAGAAGTTCAGCGAGGATCTCTGAATGATCCAATGTTGTCCTAAATGACTGATGGTGATAAATAGAATCCCCCTGTGTGTAATCAAGTCTCTGTATAAATGCACCTGCTCTGTGATAGTCTCAGGGTTCTGTTGAAAGCGCAGAGAGCATCATGAAGACCAAGGAACACACCAGGCAGGTCCGTAATACTGTTGTGCAGAAGTTTAAAGCCGGATTTGGATACAAAAAGATTTCCCAAGCTTTAAACATCCCAAGGAGCACTGTGCAAGCGATCATTTTGAAATGGAAGGAGTATCAGACCACTGCAAATCTACCAAGACCTGGCTGTCCCTCTAAACTTTCAGCTCAGACAAGGAGAAGACTGATCAGAGATGCAGCCAAGAGGCCCATGATCACTCTGGATGAACTGCAGAGAACTACAGCTGAGGTGGGAGAGTCTGTCCATAGGACAACAATCAGTCGTACACTGCACAAATCTGGCCTTTATGGAAGAGTGGCAAGAAGAAAGCCATTTCTCAAAGATATCCATAAAAAGTCTCGTCTAAAGTTTGCCACAAGCCACCTGGGAGACACACCAAACATGTGGAAGAAGGTGCTCTGGTCCGATGAAACCAAAATCGAACTTTTTGGCCACAATGCAAAACGATATGTTTGGCGTAAAAGCAACACAGCTCATTACAGTCAACACACCATCCCCACTGTCAAACATGGTGGTGGCAGCGTCATGGTTTGGGCCTGCTTTTCTTCAGCAGGGACAGGGAAGATGGTTAAAATTGAGGGGAAGATGGATGCAGCCAAATACAGGACCATTCTGGATGAAAACCTGTTGGAGTCTGCAAAAGACCTGAAACTGGGACGGAGATTTATCTTCCAACAAGACAATGATCCCAAACATACAGCAAAATCTACAAAGGAATGGTTCACAAATAAACGTATCCAGGTGTTAGAATGGCCAAGTCAAAGTCCAGACCTGAATCCAATCGAGAATCTGTGGAAAGAGCTGAAAACTGCTGTTCACAAACGCTCTCCATCCAACCTCACTGAGCTCGAGCTGTTTTGCAAGGAAGAATGGGCAAGAATTTCAGTCTCTCGATGTGCAAAACTGATAGAGACATACCCCAAGTGACTTGCAGCTGTAATCGCAGCAAAAGGTGGCTCTACAAAGTATTAACGCAAGGGGGCCGAATAATTTTGCACGCCCCACTTTTCATTTTTTTATTAGTTAAAAAAGTTTCAAAAATCCAAAAGATTTCGTTCCACTTCACAATTGTGTCCCACTTGTTGGTGATTCTTCACAAAAAATAAAAATTTTATATCTTTCTTGAAGCCTGAAATGTGGCAAAAGGTTGAAAAGTTCAAGGGGGCCGAATACTTTCGCAAGCCACTGTATACTGTGTGTCTTACTTTCTGAATTTAGCACCGAACTCCATCCCCGTGCGTCGCAATGCTCGCAGGGAACGGAGCTCGGCACTGTGAATTGAGCGAGACACGGCAGCTCGCAGATCACAGCGTGGAGACATCGCAGGATCCAGGGGACAAGGCAAGTAACCTCTACAAGGATCCTGCGATGCAATCTCGAGTCTGGCTCGGGGTTACCGCTTTTGGTATTGAAAATCCACCCCGAGCCAGACTCGGGAATACTGCTAGGGGGGTTAAGAGTTCCCTTCACTGCAACAAAAGGGGCCAAGCCCAAGCCCTGCAGAACTACCCTATACCATAACCCCCTCCACCAAAGGATTTGTACCAGTACACAAAGCAAGATACATAAAGACATGGATGAGCAAGTTTGGGGTGGAGGAACTTGACTGGCCTGCACAGAGTCCTGACCTCAACCCGATAGTGCCTGACCTCACAAATGCTCTTCTGGAAGAATGGTCAAACGTTCCCATAGACACACTCCTAAACCTTGTGGACAGCCTTCCCAGAAAAGTTGAGGCTGGTATAGCTGCAAAGGTTGGACCAACTCAATATTGAACCTTATGGACTAAGACTGGGATGCCATTAAAGTTAATGTGCATATAAAGGCAGGCGTCCCCATACTTGGGCTTGAGGTTATGCACTAATTGTAGCATTTTCTCTAGGTCTCTGATTTTGTGTGGTTATGTTCCGGTGTTCCAGGGCTGAATTAAAGTGTTTGTATGGCCAACAGTGGCGGCCCATCCATGAGGGGTGCACAGGCACCGCCCCCTCATCCATGCATCCGGCCCCCTTATCTACATCCAGGGTGCCAGATGGATAGATTCCAATGGCGGGAAGTGTTTTTTTTATGCACGTGATTAGAGACAGAGGCTCTAGTGGGCTTCAAAAATAGGTGGGCTCTGAGAGCAGAGCACTGCGCCCGAAGCCCACCCAGTTGTGTGACAATAGCGAATGAATATTCTCTGTTGTAACCTGAATTCTCCTCCCGGCCAGTCAGGAAGCGGGTCATGAGACCTGTCACCCAATTGGCCAAAAGGAGAGCCGATTGGATTGGCCGCCAGGAGGAGACACTTGGGAGCCGAGACATCAGCTACCCGCAGCCTGGAGAGAAGACGACAAGAGCGATGCCCGGAAGATAGGATAAGTGCAGGGCCCTGACTGACGGGGGGAGGGGGCTTTTGTGCAGTCCGTGACCCAACCAGGGAGGGGGGGGTGGGAAGATTGTTTGCGCCCCCCCCCCCCCCCCAAAAAAAAACAAAAAAAAAAAAAACACCACCTGCCACTGGTGGCCAAAACACTTTTTGTTTTGGATGGAATACAGAAGAGTTATAACTCCCATTAGGCTATTTTTGTTTTGCCCGCTTCCGGCTGGGGAGATTTGCCTTCACTTCCATTTCTGCAGATCCAAAAGGAAATGCAGGGACATGGGTTGTGAAAGACTTGAGAAATCTTTGGGAATCGTGTGAAGAGCAATGAAGCATTGTGGTGCATATTGGGTGTGCCCAAATTGCAATTAGAGCAGAAAGAGCTTAAAGGGGTATGATAAAAACCTGAGCCTTCTCCGCTCTGGGTCAAGAGTGAGCAATGCGGAGAGTGCAGGGGACAAGAGTGCATAATGCATAGAGTGCAGGGCTTAGAAGTAAGTAATGCACAGTGTGCAGTGGTCAGAAGTAAGTAATGCACAGAGTGCAGAGGTCAGAAGTAATTAATGCAAGTGTAAAGATTATGTAATTCACAGCATGCAGGGGTTAGGAGTAACGCAGAATACAGAGATCAGGGGTAAATAACATACAGAGTGCAGGGGACACGTGTAAGTAATGCAGAGAGTGCAGAGGTCAAGAGTGAGTAATATACAGAGTGCAGAGGTCAGGTGTAACAAACAGAGGGCAGGGGTCAGGAGTAAGCAATGTACAAAGTACAGGGGTCAGGAGTAAGTCATGCATAAAGTGCAGGAATCAGGAGTAAGTAACATACAGCGCACAGGGGTTACAAGCAAGTAATGAACACAGTGCAGAGGTCAGAAGTAAGTAATGCAGAGTTCAGAATAAGTAACGTACAGAGCGCAGAGCTCAGGGGTAAGTAATGCATAGAGTGCAGATGTCAAAAGTATGTAATATAGAGTACAGGGGTCGCAAGTAATATACAGAGCGCAGAGGTCGGGGGTAGGAAATGCAGAGAGTGCAGAGCTCAGGAGTAAGAAATGTACAGAGTACAGGGATCAGGAGTTGGTATCGCACAGAGTACAGGGGTCAGGAGTAAGTAGCGCACACAGTGCCTCCCAAGCAAAAATCCCCCTCTGCTCCCAATACAATCCCCACACCCCCCCCCCCCAAGGTGAAAATTGACCCAGTACAAACATAAGATTTTGCCTTCCATTTTATTTTTCCTTACAAAATCGAATCTCAGTGATGCATGAAGATTAATATGGAGCACATTGCATGGCAGGGCAGGAATGCAAATGAGTAGACCTGGAAAACAATTTTGTGCATTTTTGGTCCACCAAGACTTTAAGGCTGGGTTCACACTTATGTGAATATGATGTGGGTTTCTCAATGGAGCCGGTTCACACATCTCCAGGGCGGACGCGGAGTGCACAGCAGAAGGGTTCTGTGCGTCTTTACCTCCGTTTCAGGTCCGAGTTCAGGCAAAAATTCGGACCTGATTAGCCTCTGAAATGGTGAACAGGGACACACCGGACCCCCTGATGCAAGCCGCTCTGGAAATAGTTTGAACACGGCCTCAAAGTACGTACAAGAGAACAGGAAAGATGTAAGAGCAACTTTATCTTCTCTTTATCTCTTTCCCACCATCTGTCTGATAATCAGCAATGGTAAATTAGAAACAAAGATGTAATTTATGCAGCTGCTGACTTCTGTCCCCACCCAACAGACCAACCATCGGGCTTCTAAACACAGAGCAAAGTAGAGTCCCCTGAAGCTCCTCCTCAGCTCTATGCTACTGGTTCAACAGGGGGCGGCGGAGACAGAAGTTGGCAATTGCATTTAAAAAATGTAGCCAGTCATGCCGTTGGGACTTCTGGCACTCACCAACAGATGCAAGACCTGGGTGATCAATGTTGAAAACACCTATGAGGAACTGCAAGGAAATCTCTCCAAAATGAACAAATTCTCATCTTTGAGAGTTGTTATGGGAATAAAAGTCCTGGTTGGAGGTTTTTCCCATTACTCAGAATGTTTGGATTTCCCCCCAACTTGTATTTTGGTGACAATGGCCACCAAAACAAATAGAGGCAAAACTCTCAGTGGGGACACAGAGAGCAATGAAAAATGTATAACCCTCCCATACTCTAATACACAGCCTTGATGCCCAACCTGTGGCCCAAGAGCCACATATGGCCTTTTGAAATATGGTGAGTGACCCTTGGACCTCAGAGGTGTGTAGTGGAAACATTGATTAGGTTAATAGCACTGATCTCTACTAGCCTAATGTAACATGTTCTTAGTTTTTGATTGTCTTCTGTAGCATATCTGAATATCATAGCTGAAAATGTTGCTTGTCTACACTCTCTGGCCTTCATTTCCTTTATTAACCACTTCAATACCGGGCACTTTCATCCCCTTCCTGCCCAAGCCAATTTTTAGCTTTCAGCGCTGACACACTTTAAGTGACAACTGCGCGGTCATACAACACTGTACCCATATGAAATTTTTTAAATTTTTTTCCCACAAAAATAGAGATTTCTTTTGGTGGCATTTAATCACCACTGGGTTTTTTATTTTTGCTAAATGAACGAAAAAAGAATGATAATTTGGAAAAAAAAAAGCGTTTTTCTTCATTTCTGTTAGGCCAAAATTTAATCTCCATTTCTTTGGTGAAAATAACCCAAATCGGTGCTTATTATTTAGTCTGTAGAAAAGTTATAGAATCCACAAACTATGATATATATATGTAAATCCTGATGTACTGAGGCCCTCATTTCCTCAAGGCCCAAAAACACCAGAAGAGTAAAATTACCCCAAAAATAATCCCCTTTTTGGAAAGTAGACAGTCCAAGGTATTTATTAAGAGGCATGACACGTTTTTTGAAGTTGTAATTTTTTTGTCACTATTTTTTGTAAAATGAAGAAGCAGAATAAAAAAAAAATTTTCACAATTTTTTTTCACAATTTTTATTTTTTTACATACAGTCACCAGTGCAGTGCAGTGTCATCATATGTGTGGCGGTGAACAGGGATACTGACCAGTGACTGTATGTATAAAAAAAATAAAATAATAATATTTTTCTTCAATTTTTCTACATTTTCATTTTTATTACAGGTTTGTTTTTTTTTTTACAATTTTTTTGTTCACACACTGTGACCAGAGCAATACAGTGTTACCATAGTAACTCTGGGGAAGTGATCAGGATATTTTTATTTTCTTTTAACACATTATGATTGCTTATACCAATGAATTTCATTGTTATAAGCAACCATTTTTACTGGGCCTGGAGCTTACTTCCGCCTGGGTGTCAGTGGTGAAGCTGAGTGCCTGACAAGCGAAGTTGGGTCAGAGGGAATAGAGTCGGGCACCATCCCCGTTAGTACCCAGCTGGATTGTTGAACCCCCGAGAAGATGCAGTAATTGTGCTGGTTAGAAGACAACTCAACAGAGAAGGATGAACAGCGAGGCGTTTTTGAGTGCAGTTACAAATTGCCTGTGGGATCACCATTGAGGATCGGAGATCGATGTGATTACCTTTTAACCCTTAATGGGTTGACGAGTATTATAGTGTGGGGGCAATCATATCTGGTGAGTTGACACCTATAGGGGAGTGGTGTCACAAACTTTACGTGGTGTGGTGGAAAAGCTTGTTAAGCAGGATCCTCCTTTTATGACTATCCTTATTGAACATCTGATATTTCATTTAATTGAGGACTTTATGAACTGTTTGGACTTTTATTTCTATTCTTATTTTTGGAATTTTATTCTCTTAATCACTGTGTGATATTTTCTATGGCACATGCTAATTGCTTTTAGCGCCACTAATTACTGTATTCGTTTATTTGCTTATCATGGTAGATGTGTTATTATTGTTATTTGATTTATTTAAAGTGGCAGCGTTATTGGATTATTTTGATTTAGATTTACACTTAAGCGTAGTGGTGGGACCTATGGTGTAGGTGGGCTTGGCATTTGGACCCTGTGTTTTAACCATTTTTACTGAATGAAACTGATTTATTCAGTGAGTATTGTTGTGATTAGCTGTGATTGGTCACAGCTAATCACATGGTACAGATGGGCTATGATTGGCCCTGTCTGTATCATGTGATCACTGTGACCAATCACAGGTAGCAACACAATTCTACACGATGGGTGGCATGAAAGGAAGCCATCCATTGTTGACAATTGTCATGTGATCTGCTGTGACTGGCCACAGAGATCACATGACACTGGCAGTGGGCCGGTACACTGATCTGTTATTGGCTGTGTCCAGTGGACACAGCGGGTGACAGATTGCGGCCGCGCGCGAGGCGTGTTTCGGGAGGACGTCATATGATGTCCACCCGGAACAACGAAAGTCCCATCTGCCCGTCATTTTGCAATAGACTAGGTGGGAAGTGGTTAGGTCTGCAGTTTCTGACAATTTTATCAAGCATTACATATAATGAACATTATGCACGGCCCCTTGGTGATAATTAGGCCGCATTTGAGGCCCCCTTTAGCTCATAAGTTGACAACCACTGATCTAAAGCTAAAAAAAAGAAAAAAAAACTAAAGTAGCACTCAGCATAGACCTGATCAGACACGGCACCCTCTTTCTCTGGACTTTAAGTGATGTCATGAGGGGAGTGGCTGTTACTCAGCTCTGCCAGCACAGAGCACCGGAGTCTGAGGGCAAGAAGCAGCATTTTTCCAGAGAGAAAAAGATATTTTGAAGGCCTTTCAATACAAAAATCAGCCACAAATTTTAAAATGTGGAGACTTTAAAAAGATAAAAAGGTGCAACACCACAACTGGGCTTGAAAGAAATCCTGTCTTAAAAAGGAATAGACTATAACGGCGAACCTCCTGAAAATGTTAGTCACATGACTTTTCAATGGCTATAATCATTTTTAAACCACGGACAAAAATAGCATGCAGATGAGGAATATCAAAGCTCCTCATTTTCAGATGTGTTCAGACGCTATGGGATCAGCCTGAACACTAGGCAGTCAGCGTTGTCAGGGTAGGTCAGCAAAGGCAACCTGCAGAAGTCCTTACATTAGTTTTCTCATAAATCTTCATTATTGTCAGCAGGAAATGTAAAATGTACAGGAAAATCCCTGTAACTGATTAGCATTTTTTTTCCCATGGTAAAAAGAGTGAGTCACCCTATGTGCGTCACTATAAAATGTCACCTAACTTGGGGACAAACACTTCTGTGGATTTGGCGGTACAGCGGTGTGGCCGATGATGACATCTCTTGTGTTGTGCTGTCCTCAGAGAGTGGTGTGGTTAGGTATGGCCAGGGTAAGGGACAGGGTTTGTGTTGTGCCTGCACGTAGCCTGGCATGTATGTCACTGCTGAATGTCAGCCAGTGTGCCGGCTGGGTTATTAAGTCCCTATGCCCTTCACAGTGCACAGTTGCTGTGTGTATGGCGAGCTCTGTGACATCTTCTAAGTCACGGAAATCCTAACACACCATCTAATCTGTAGCATAACAAAAGCTTCCTATAAAGGGATTTTGTTTGAGCCTAATCCATCAGAGAAAACCGAACTGTCCCAGCTTCAGTCTACCAAATCCTCTCTCTCTCTGACCCCTTGAGTTCCATGTCGGGAATTAACCTTGAGTGCCATGGAACATAATAAGTGACCAGACTACATTCGGTCGTGTGCCAGAGTCAATGTCAATGCGGGTAAATTGGGTCCCAGTGGCACAGCTTAGCCAGGTTTCCTGTAAAGGTGACATTGTGGAACGATCAGTACTTAGTGTCTGAGAATCTACTTTATGGTGTGCACAATTCTGCAGCTAGGCGGCATCTTTCTCAAAGAACATTGCTTCTGCACAGATGTAATTAAAAGGAAATCTAAATCCAAGTAAAAACGAATTATTTATTGCAGCTTAGCAGTTCTTACATGTGGTGACTGCTTTAGTTTTTTGCTTCTCAGGCTAAGACTTTTTTTCTACAAACATCTGCTGATTCTGCAAGCAGAACCCTGGTGGCCAACCTGTGGCCCTTTTTGTTAGCTTGGGGCCCCTGCAGACAGCAATCTGTGTTTCCCTATTGCCCTGTCATAGCAGTGATTTCTAGCAGTCTCATGTAATATGTCTTCAGTCAATGACTATCTCCTGAAACATATCGCTGTTAGAATATTATTCCAAATTCATAATTCGGCACTTATAGGTGTTATATTATATTCGTGGCAAGCTTACAAAACATATTTGGTTTTGTGATTGGTCATAATAAATAGAGTATGTGTGAATGACCTTGATCAATTGTTTGAAATGATTCTTCATCTAAAGCTGAGTATTGCTAGAAGTTTCTGGTGTATGAGAATGAAATATAAGGTATCTTGGTATAGAATGTCATAAGAAGACAAAAAAACGACAAGTATCTACATAGCTAGAGGAATAATACATATTTGTTTATATCCTGTTAAGCAGGGGAGTTGCTAGGTCTGCAAAAGATCTGGGGCTAGAGCCCATAGCAGCGGTCACCAACCTTTTTGCAGGCCCGGGGGGGAGGGGGGGGGGAGGGCACTCTGGTGGTAAGCAATTTTTTGCGGGCAAAGGCTGGTGTTAGCGTTTCAATCATCATTCAATCATCATGCTTGATATGGTGTCAGAGTGATCGAAGCGCATTGTTTCTATTGTTACATTCTAATATATAATGAAGTGGTTCAACTCACCATAATGCAGAATCAGTGGGAGCACTAGGCGTGTCATTTGCCACCGTCGCCTGTCACCAGATGCAGCTTTTTAACTTGCCACCATCACCTGCCACTAGATGTGGAATGTCACTTGCCATGTCGCCTGCCACCAGATGTGGATTGTCACTTGCCACATCACCTACCACCATTTTCAGATTGCCACGTCACCTGCCACCATTTGCAGATCGTCACTAGCCATGTCACCTGTTACCATTTGCAGATTGTCATTTGGTATGCCACCTGATGCGGATTGTCACTTGCCACGTTACCCGCCACCATTTGCAGACTGTCACTTGCCACGTCACCTGCCACCATTTGCAGATTGTCACTTGCCACGCCACCTGATGCAGATTGTTACTTGCCACGTCACCTGCCACCATTTGCAGACTGTCACTTGCCACGTCACCTGCCACTAGATGTGGGTTGTCACTTGCCAACTGATGTGGATTGTCACATAATTGTACACAATGGGTGGCATGAGAGGAAGCCATCCATTTTTGACAATTGTCATGTGATCTGCTGTGACTGGCCACAGAGATCACATGACACTGGCAGTGGGCCGGTACACTGATCTGTTATCGGCTGTGTCCGGTGAACACAGCGTGAGACAGATTGCGGCCGCGCGCGATGCGTGTTTCGGGAGGACGTCATATGACGTCCACCCGAAACAACGAAAGTCCCATCCGCCCGTCATTTTGCAATAGACCAGGTGGGAAGTGGTTAGGTCTGCAGTTTCTGACAGTTATATCAAGCATTACATATATTGAAGTGCCACCAAATGTGCATTGTCGCTGCATTGGTGGCAGGCTGGCAGCACTGGTCTATTTGGTGAGGGCAGGAAAGCGGAGATGCGGGGCGGGCAGTGAGAGATGATTTAATCTCTCTGCTCCCCACCGCACATCGCTCCCACATTGAAGTGGCCCAGCTGTAAGGGCAGAAGAGTGGTGACATGGAGTGGGCGGAGAGAGATGATGTCATCTGTGCTCGTCCGCCCGCTCCTCTCTCTCCTCCACTTCTAATGCAGCTCGCCGCAGCCGCGACTCTGTGGCAAGAGACTCGGGGCTATGGGCTCCAGATTCGGGGCTCCAGCCTCGATAGCCACCCCCTGGCAATGCCTTTGCTGTTAAGTTAGTTTAGTGTCGTCTCAGTCATATTAATAAGTATTAGTATATAGTTACTTAATGTAGTTAAAGTTGGTAATAATATGTGTTCATATTAGTAGATGTTTGGTTATATGACATTACACGATCAGCACATTACTACTAGTGTTACATGCGGGATTGTCAATCAAACACTATATATGACTCTCTGAGTTAGTATCTCCATTTGTATAGCATATTGCTGAAGTTAGCAGAAATTAATGTGTGCCATACAAGGTTCTAAGTTTTTGTGAGGTTATGACGTTCACATGTAACATATAAAGCCAATGCTTCGATTTTGAAGATCAGACACACACACACACCCGCTAGGAGAGATGACACTGACATGTTCACAAAGACACTTTGACAAGCCGAAACAGCTGATTTCTCCCAGAAGTCTAAGAACGTCATTTCCTGATTCTTTTTGGTTACACAAGACAGCATGGAGACAGAAGGCAGCAGCCATGAAGCACACATGCTTTCCTAAGCTTATTACAGCTTTATGACTATTTATTCTATTTCATATATTTTTACCTACACTGAATTGAACAATTATACTTTTTTACATTGTATTTATGATGCCAACTGTGTGACAATAAACTCACATTTTTTTTTAAGTCAGTCTGACTATCAATGCTATTCATCCAGAAACACCCTTGCGATAAAAGAATATTAGATATTATTTTTATTCTTCAATCCCCAAGAACTCCTATAGCATGTTCACCATCTCTGACAGTCTCCTGCAGCATGTCTGCAATCTCTGATCATCCCCTGTATCATGTCTGCAGCCTCTGACCATCTCTGGTATCATGTCTGCAATCTCTGACCATCTCTGGTATCATGTCTGCAATTTCTGACCATCTCTGGTATCATGTCTGCAATCTCTGACCATCTCTGGTATCATGTCTGAAATCTCTGACCATCTCTTATATCATGTCTGCAGTCTCTGACCATCTCTTGTATCATGTCTGCAGTCTTTGACCATCTCTTGTATCATGTCTGCAGTCTCTGACCATCTCCTGTATCATGTCTGTAATCTCTGACCATCTCTGGTATCATGTCTGCAGTCTCTGACCATCTCTGGTATCATGTCTGCAATCTCTGACCATCTCTGGTATCATGTCTGCAATCTCTGACCATCTCTTATATCATGTCTGCAGTCTCTGACCATCTCTTGTATCATGTCTGCAGTCTCTGACCATCTCCTGTATCATGTCTGTAATCTCTGACCATCTCTTGTACCATGTCTGCAGTCTCTGACCATCTCCTGTATCATGTCTGCAGTCTCTGACCGTTTCACGTCTGCAGTCTCTGACCATCTCTTGTATCATGTTTGTAATCTCTGACCATCTCATGTATCATGTCTGCAGTCTCTGACCATCTCCTGTTTCATGTCTGCAGTCTCTGACCATCTCTTGTACCATGTCTGCAGTCTCTGACCATCTCCTGTTTCATGTCTACAGTCTCTGACCATCTTTTGTATCATGTCTACAGTGTCTGACCATCTCTTGTATTATATCAACAGTCTCTGACCATCTCTCTTATCCTATCTGCAGTGTCTGGCCCTCTTTTGTATTATATCCACAGTCTCTGACCATCTCCTGTATCATGTCTGCAGTCTCTGACCGTTTCACGTCTGCAGTCTCTGACCATCTCTGGTATCATGTCTGCAATCTCTGACCATCTCTGGTATCATGTCTGCAATCTCTGACCATCTCTGGTATCATGTCTGCAATCTCTGACCATCTCTTATATCATGTCTGCAGTCTCTGACCATCTCCTGTATCATGTCTGCAGTCTTTGACCATCTCTTGTATCATGTCTGCTGTCTCTGACCATCTCCTGTATCATGTCTGTAATCTCTGACCATCTCTGGTATCATGTCTTCAGTCTCTGACCATCTCAAGTATCATGTCTGCAGTCTCTGACCATCTCTGGTATCATGTCTGCAATCTCTGACCATCTCTGGTATCATGTCTGCAATCTCTGACCATCTCTTGTATCATGTCTGCAATCTCTGACCATCTCTTATATCATGTCTGCAGTCTCTGACCATCTCTTGTATCATGTCTGCAGTCTCTGACCATCACCTGTATCATGTCTGTAATCTCTGACCATCTCTTGTACCATGTCTGCAGTCTCTGACCATCTCCTGTATCATGTCTGCAGTCTCTGACCGTTTCACGTCTGCAGTCTCTGACCATCTACTGTATCATGTCTGCAGTCTCTGACCGTTTCACGTCTGCAGTCTCTGACCATCTCTTGTATCATGTCCGTAATCTCTAACCATCTCATGTATCATGTCTGCAGTCTCTGACCATCTCCTGTTTCATGTCTGCAGTCTCTAACTATCTCCTGTTTCATGTCTGCAGTCTCTGACCATCTCTTGTACCATGTCTGCAGTCTCTGACCATCTCCTGTTTCATGTCTGCAGTCTCTGACCATCTCCTGTTTCATGTCTACAGTCTCTGACCATCTTTTGTATCATGTCTACAGTGTCTGACCATCTCTTGTATTATATCAACAGTCTCTGACCATCTCTCTTATCCTATCTGCAGTGTCTGGTCCTCTTTTGTATTATATCCACAGTCTCTGACCATCTACTCTTAAGCAGGCCATACATGGTCGAATTTCCAAAGAATTTTCTATTCAAAATCAGAAAGTTCGTTTTTTTTGTGATCCGATGATGCCACCATTGATTTTCAAAATTCGGCCGACCAAGCTTTCAATTTCACCGCATGTTGCTACAGAAAAGAATTTGTGGCTGGGAATCTTCTTTTCTCTCCGTAAATTTTCTTTTCTTATTACATTTCTCGCACGATTCTCCCATCATTGATTATAAAATCGTTCTTTTTCTAAAACTTTCCAACATGTCCGATTCCTCAAATTTGATTGTCGCACGAAAATCGGCCGTTGTTGCAGCCCACTAATGGTGCGAAATTCGTACGAAAATTCTTTCATACGATTTTCAAAAGAAAATTCTTACGAAATTCGAACTGTGTATGGCCGGCATAAGTAAAAAACCCCAGCAGCTGCTCATAGGTGTGTTCCATAAAAAGAAAAAGAAAAACAAAAAAAAAACAAACTGGTAGCAGTGCTAGAAAATAGATTCAGAAATTTTTGAAACAACGTTATGTTGTAAATAAGCCACGCCGTAATGCACTTTGGTTTTGCATTTTATTCTTATTTACACACATATTTATACATTTTATTATTTCGTCTCTTTATAGCACATTGCACTTTTGCAGCATAGCAGACATGCTGCATGTTATTACAGCAAAAAGGAAGGCACCCCATATCATCGTACAACATCACAACGCTCCACGCTGCTGTACAATTATATCAATGAATTGTCACTTTGTACACTTCAGATAAAGTTAAAAAAAAAAAAAACAAAAAAAAAAAAAACAAGGGAACTGTGTGATGCGGATCTCATCACTCCCTACTGGCAGCTCATTGCAGTTGAAACAGTCAGCTACCCGCAAACTACAACGCTCTGGTTTAATGCGCAGACAGTGGGAACGGGCCCTCACTGATTGGAGAGCCATCTAACTCAGCAAGGGGTAAACTGGACCTCTGCAGAGAGACCACTGCTGTCACATCACACCGAGAGCTTGGGTCCTTTTTTAAAACATACTGGCTGGAGACAGGCTTTTTTTGTTTAAAGTGGTTGTAAACTCTTACTTACAGAATACCCAGTGAAGTGACTGGCGATACACAGAGATAAAATCAATCCTCCTACAAAAGTTGTACCTGTTTATCTGCAACCATCTTTTCTCTACATCTGTTCAAAGTGCTTAATTCATAAAGCTTGTCTATGAGTTAAAAAAAGGCTGAGAGCTGAAATGTCACTCTGCAGAGCTCACTGAGGAGAGCTCAGAGAGCTGATTGGAGGGAAGGGTCGCACCTCCCTTCACACAGCACACAGAAACAGAGCCGAGGCTGTCAATCAGCTGGAGGTCACTCTCCTGTCACTATTCTCTTGGTGTTAGGACTCTGATAGCAGAGGAAGGAAGCAGCTGACTTACTGCTCTTAATGGAGAAAAGTATGCACTATAGAGGGATATGCTTTGTTCATATTTCATGTCTGAGGTTTACAACCACTATAACCATTAGCCAACCAGCCACCGCAGTTATACTGTAGCAGGTTGGTACGGCTGCGCAAATCGCCGTAGCGGTATGTTGCTCCTTTAAGACTTCATAGCAGGCACATGCGCGCCGCCGGAGGCACGTTCCTGCCGCGTGTCCCCAGAGCCGATGTGCGTGCCCGGCCAGCGCGATGACCGCTGGGCCCCCGCGATCACTCGTGACAGAGCGAGTATCGGGATCTGTGTGTGTAAACACACAAATCCCGGTTCTGTCAGGGGAGAGGAGACAAATCGTGTGTTCATACTAGGTATGAACAATGATCGGTCTCCTCCCCTAGTCAGTCCCTTCCCCCCTACAGTTAGAACACACCTAGGGAACACAGTTAACCACTTGATCTCATTCTAGTGTTAACCCCTTCCCTGCCAGTGACATTTATACAGTAATCAATGGCTATTTGTAGCTCTGATCGCTGTATAAATGCCAATGGTCCCAAAATAGTGTCAAAAGTGTCCGATCTGTCCGCCGCAATGTCACAGTCCTGATAAAAATCGCACATCGTCGCCATTACTAGTAAAAAAAAATAATAATAAAAATGCCATAAATCTATCCCCCATTTTGTAGATGCTATAACGTTTGTGCAAACCAATCAATAGCGCTTATTGCGATTTTTATATCAAAAATATGTAGAAGAATACGTATCTGCCTAAACTAAAGGAAAACAAATTTTTTTTTGGTGAAATTTATTATAGCAAAAAGTACAAAATATTGTGTTTTTTTTTTTTTTTTCAAAATTGTCACTATTTTTTTGTTTATCGCGCAAAAAATAAAAACTGCAGAGGTGATCTAATACCACCAAAAGAAAGCTCTATTTGTGGGAAAAAAAGAACATCAATTTTGTTTGGGTACAACGCTGCACAACCGCCCAATTGTCAGTTAAAGCGCCGCAGTGCCGTATCGCGAAAAATGGCCTGGTCAGGAAGGGGGCAAATCTTTCTGGGGCTGAAGTGTTTAAACTACTTTCTAAATAAAACAAATCATAAGACTGTGTACACCTTTTGTTTTGATCCATCTAGAATGTTTTAGACCCCTTTCACACTGGGGCGGTTTTCAGGCGGTATTGCGCTAAAAATACCGCCTGAAAACTGCCCCTAAACAGCCGCCGCTGTTTGTTCAGTGTGAAAGCCCGAGGGCTTTCACACTGAAGTGGTGCGGTGGCAGGACGGTGAAAAAAGTCCTGCAAACCGCTTCTTTGGAGCGGGGAAGGAGCGGTGTATTCACCGCTCCTTCACCGCTCCTGCCCATTGAAATCAATGGGACAGCGCGGCTATACCGCGGTAATACCGCGGCTATAGCTGCGCTGTATGTGGTTTTTAACCCTTTTTCGGCCGCCAGCGGGGGGTTAAAACCGCACCGCTAGCGGCCGAATACCGCTGCAAGAACGACGGTACAGCAGCGCTAAAAATAGCGCTGTTGTACCGCCGACGCCCCCACCACCCCAGTGTGAAAGGGGCCTTAATCTGATATAATGTAAAAGTTTAATTGGGTTTTCAGATTTTATTGTGAATAGTAGAGGTCCCCCTTAACATAAAAATAACTTAGGGCTTCCCTGCAAGCACCGCTTCTCTTCCGATGTTGCAAGCTGTACTATAAATGACCGGTGCTAAGCAGGTTACTTGTGCCCTGCAGCATCCATTACTGTATGCAGAGGAGTTCCGCCAAGTGTAAAGACCACGCGGCACAACATTCAAAATCCAAAGACACCAGGGGGCAGCGATGTGAAGCATTGTTAAAAATTAGCAAATATGGGGGGAGTGCAGGTGCCAAAAGGGGAGGGGGAGTTTTTTTTTTCCTTCCTAGCCCATCTCATCACGTGTTGAGGTTGTATGTTGGGTGTATGTTCGTTTGTTATTTGTGATGTTTTTTATTTTTATTTTTTTTATGAAAAAGTAATAATAAAGATGATTTGATTTAAAAAATAAATAAAATAAGCAATTAAACATTAAAGAAAGAAAAGCCAAGCACATGGGATGGGTTTTAAATTTTGGACATAGGGATGATTTCTAATTGCAAAGCCCAAACGGAAAAGTCATCCTCTAAACTCCCTGGAGCCAATAAAAAGCCAACGTATTAACCACCCCACAACAACGGATTTTCCTATTGTCTGTTTATCCAGTGATCTTTGTTTTGTAGACATGGAAAATGTTCATTGTCTAAACAATGAGATGGGATCAATGTGCGGCTGCTAAATTATTCAACTCATTACCTTTGCTAATTATTCTCGTGTGTTTTATCGCTGACAGAAATACACTGATGCTTACCTGCCCATTAGTGAGTGGAAGCAGGTTACTGCGTTGTCCCTCTGAGCGGCTATAAGCAGGCAGGGACCCTCCATCACAGCGTTATACTGAAACAAATCACAAGAGCAGAGTTATAAGTGAGTCCTCTACAGGCATATCAATTATCCATGCATTCGCTTCCATTGCTGGGGGGGATCGTCATTGGTAGTTACTGGGGAAAAGTATGATGTCCGATACTAACACAACCCAACACACACACACACTTAAGCCTCATACACACGATCGGATTGTTGGCCAACAAAGCGTCAGACTTTTGTCCGAAGGGCGTGTGCCGGGAACTTGTCTTGGATACTAACGGTACACAATTGTTGGCCAACAAACACGAATGTAGTGACGTACTATGTGGAATTTCAGCTCTTGAGCACCACCCTTTTGGGCACCTTCTACTAAAGTCAGGTTTGCTGAGCATTGATTCCGAGCATACATGTTTGTACTTTGGACTTTTGTGTGATGGACTTGTGTACACACGATACGAAAATCTGACAACAGACCGTTGTCTGCCCAAAATTTACTAGCCTGCCATCCAACATTGGTGGAAAGTTGGACAACAATTGTCTGATGCAGCGTACTAACGGTCGGATTTTAGGCAAACAGTCTGTCATCACACAATTCCCTGCCGAAAATCCGATCGTGTGTACGAGGCTTAAGGCTACATTCATACCAATTAGTACTGTGCATTAAACACAATCCTGCCTGCACCGTCCTTGGTACAGTTTTTGGTAATCTTCTATAAGGATAAATTAATAAAGTAATACATATAAAACACATCTAAAACTCAATGTACATAAAATGTGTTACATTAAAACAGAGAGGTGTGACCGTAGTCAGACCTTCCTGTTAATCCTCATACTAACCCTCCCTGTAACCCTTTCATTAACCGTTCATGTAATTCCAATACTAACCCTCCCTGTAATCCTAGCACCAACCTTCCCAATAGTCCTAACAATAACTTTTCCTGAAATCCTAACACTAATGCCGCCCACACACGATCGCACATTCCAACAACAAAATCCATGTTTTTTTTTTCCGACGGATGTTGGCGCAAACTTGTCTTACACACGGTCACACAAATCTTGTCGGAAATTCCGAACATCAAGAACACGGTGACGTACAACACGTACGACGAGCCGAGAAAAATTAAGTTCAATAGCCAGTGCAGCTCTTCTGCTTGATTCCGAGCATGCGTGGAACTTTGTGCATCGGAATTGTGTACACACAATCGGAATTTACGACAACGGATTTTATTGTTGGAAAATTTGAGATCCGGATCTCAAATTTTGTTTGTTGGAAATTCCGATGGAAAATGTCCGATGGAGCCTACACACGGTCGGAATTTCCGACAACAAGCTCCCATCGAACATTTGTTGTCGGAAAATCCTATCGTGTATACAGGGCATAAAGGTGCTTTCAGACTGAAAGCGCCGGCCGTTTGCATTAAAACGTCGCTTATTTTAGTGTCACTTTAGCGCTGTTTAAGCGGTCGCTAGCGAGGCGCTTTTAACCCCCCATAAAAGGGTTAAAAACTCCTGAGTCGCTTCAGAAGCACTTTTCAGGCGCTGCCCATTTATCGCGATAGGCAGGGGCATTTTGGGAGCGCTGTATACAGCACTCCCAACCTGCCCCAAAGATGCAGCTTGCAGAACTTTTCCAAACGTCCTGCAAGTGCCCCGCCCGGGTGTGAAAGCACTCATTGCAGAGAATGGGAGGCAGTTTTCAGGCGCTTTACTGGCGCTATTTCTATCGCTAAAACGCCTGAAAACTGCCTCAGTGGGAAAGGGGTCTAACTTTCTATGAAATGATCATACTAATGCTTAACACTTGCCCTCTCTGTTATCCTAACACTAATCTTCCATGAAATTATAACACTAACCCCAACACTAACCCTCCCTCTATCCCTAACACTAACCCTTCCTGCAATCCCAATGCTAAAGCTAATCCTAATCCTAACACTAGCCTCTCCTGTAATCCTAACGCTAACCTTCAATATTAACACTTATGCCGCGTACACACGATCGGAATTTCTGTCGGATAAAACTTGGATGGTTTTTCCGACAGACTTCCGCTCAAGCTTGCCTTACATACACACAGTCACACAAAAGTTCTCTGAACTTTCGTCTGTCAAGAACGCAGTGACGTACAACACTCCGACAAAAAGCTTTAATCGGAGTTTTGCTGGCGGCATTTCCGATCGTGTGTACGCAGCATGGCTGTGCCTGTAACCCTAACACTTGTGCCACCCTGTAACCCTAGCTCTGACCCTCCCCTTAGTCCTAATAATAACCCTTCCTTGTATCTCAAACACTAACTCCCTCTGTAGCCCTAACACTAACCATCCCTGGAATCCTATCACTAACCCTAATCCACATTGTAATCCAAACCCTAATGCCCTGTACACACGATCGGACATTCCGACAACAAAATCCTAGGATTTTTTCCGATGGATGTTGGCTCAAACTTGACTTGTATACACACAGTCACACAAAGTTGTCGGAAAATCCGATCGTTCTGAACGCGGTGACGTAAAACACGTACGTCGGGACTATAAATGGGGCAGTAGTCAATAGCTTTTATCTCTTTATTTATTCCGAGCATGCGTGGCACTTTGTGCGTCAGATTTGTGTACACACGATCGGAAATTCCGACAACGGATTTTGTTGTCGGAAAATTTTATAGCCTGCTCTCAAACTTTGTGTGTGGGAAAATCCGATGGAAAATGTGTGATGGAGCCCACACAGTCAGAATTTCATACAATAAGGTCCTATCACACATTTTCCATCGGAAAATCCGACCGTGTGTACGGGGCATAACTCTTCTTGTAAACCTAACACAAACAGCCCATGTAATCCTAGTGCTAAACTTTGATGTAATCCTAGCACAAAAGTCTCATGTAATCCTGATACTAACTCCTCCCTGTAATCTCATCACCCACCTTTCTGTAATCCTAACACAAATTTTCCCTGTAATCCTTACATTCCTTGTAACCTTCCCAATTATCATACACAAATGATCCCTGTATCCCACACACTAACCCGCCCTGTAACCCCAATACACTTTATAATCCTAACCTTAACCTTCTTTGAAACGCTAAAACGAACCCCCCATGTAATGCCAGTACAAAGCTCAAGTAATCCTGATACTAACACTCCCTGTAATTCTAAAAGTAACCCTCCCTGTAGTCCCAACAACAACCTTACCTGTGATCCTAACACTAACCCACTCTGTAAACCTGGCACTGACCTTCTTTGTAATCCTGACATTAACTTTCCCTGTAACCCTAACACTAACCCTCCCTGTAATCCTAACACTATCCCACTGTAATCTGTAATTCTAATGCCGCGTACACACGATCAGAAATTCCGCCAGCAAAAGTCGGATGTGAGCTTTTGGTCAGAAATTCCGACCGTGTATATGCTCCATCAGACTTTTGCTGGCAGAATTCCAGCCAGCAAAAGATTGAGAGCAGGTTCTCTATTTTTAGGTCGGAAAAAGTTCCTATCAGAAAATGCGTTCGTCTGTATGCAATTCGGACGCGCAAAAAATCATGCATGCTCAGAAACAATTCAACGCATGCTGGGAAGCATTAAACTTCATTTTCTCGGCTCATCATAGTGTTGTATGTCACCGCGTTCTTGACGGTTGAAGATTCAGAGAACTTTTGTGTGACCGTGTAAGGCAAGCTTGAGCGGAATTCCGTCTGAAAAACCATCCAAGTTTTTTCTGACGGAAATTCCGCTCGTGTGTACGCGCCATAACACTAGCCTTCCCTGTAATCCTAACACTAACCGTCCATATAATCTTAACAATAAAAAAAACAATTCCTGACACTAACCCTCCCTAACAGTAACTCTCCTTGTAACCTTCCCAATAATCCTAATACTAACCCTGCCTGTATCTCACACAATAACCCTCCCTTTAATCTTAATACCAACTCTACCTATAACACTAACCCTTCCTGTAATTCTAACACTAACCCCCCCCCCATAATTTTAACACTAACCATCCCTGGGATCCTAACACTAACTCTCCTTTCAATGTAACCCCAACATTAGTCCTGTAATCCTCACACCAACCCCCATCAGACCTGTTATCAGAACACTAACTTTGCCTGTAATAGTAAAGGAGCATACACAACTGGCCGACACCACTGATGCAAATTGAAATGTGGTGGCATAGCGTTGTCAGCCTGCAACAGGAAGTGCTGTTACTGGCAGGATCTCTAAGTAAGAAACTTCAAAATAGATTCCCCCCTAAAATATTTGCTTAAAGCAAGTATATACAGTACAGTGATGCATGATACCAAACATACTGAAATGGATTTACAGTTACATACTGTAAAGTTTGCACTGCTCTACATAAACAGCCCTTAGAGGGAAAGTGAGGCTTTTTAAATATGTTCAGTTCTGGTAATCTGGAATTTTGACATATGCGAGTCCTTAAAATACTTTTATATAATCCAGTTAATGAACATTATGTAATTTGTATAAAGTGGCTCTTCAATGGTAAAAGAAAACACAGGAAAGGATGAAAGTGACCTCTTTTTCACAGCTATAGTGCAATACAGTTCCCTTGACTAGTGTAGTCCAGATGTACCCCAATTTTACCCATACTGTTAGCCACCCATACTCCACCCTCTTACCAACTTAAATAACGAGACCACATCTTTCATCTGGAGTATAAATGGCCATAACAGCCTTTTATTAAACAACTGTATAAAATTACCTCCAATATTAACTTCAATATGAATAACATATAAACTCAGATAAAACAACATGTTTTAAACAATCTGTTGGTCAATGACGGAGCTACCCCAGTTTACCACATATCCACAAGAGGGCACTGCAGGAACATGTTTCAAAACTGATAAGGCCTCCAGCTGTACCGCTCGGAGACAACCCCCTCCCGCAGTGCAACATACCGGTATTCCTTTCAGGAATACACAGGAGGGGCCATACTATTGCTGACCCCCCACCCCTTTTAACCTTTTATTTACCGCTACCGTCACCGACCAACAACAACAAACCAGCCACAGCCCGAAAGGATGAAACCTTATCCTTAAGGGCCCCTCCACACCCTCAAGGCCCGTTCTATTCCTTCCTGCAAACCCATGGTCCAAAGATCCGTCCCCACATCTGTGAGGTGGACCCCATCCCTCCTCAAATAGAGGCCTACATTTATCTCGAGCTCTCTGTGCCGAATCACCATGCCCCCTTGTTGAACCAAAAACCTCCCCACCACCCTGTTGACACGTATACGAGCCTTGTTAATCCTTACCACAGACCTAGCATTGCGCCACGAAGTTCGTGCCACAATATCAGACCATAGTAACAAAGTGTTCGGATAAGTAGTGTGCAAGTGCAACAACTCTGCTTTTACATCCTCTATCAGGTCCCCGACCGTCCTCACCCCCAAATCGTTACCTCCAGCGTGTATGACCAACACATCCGGAGGTCTATCTAGCCAGGCAAATCGTTCCACCTCTGAAACCACTCTGCCCCACATCATTCCTGGTCTCCCCAGCCACTTGATAAAAGCCTCCCTTCTCGATATGCCTAACTGGCGCCCATCTGGTCTCGCATCACCTCTCCTTGCCCCCCAACAAATGTAGGAGTGTCCCAGTATCCAGACGAGGCGTGGAGACACTCCATCTGAAACGAAAAGACAACAAGGCAGGGTGATATCACCAACGCAACAGACCAAAAACACCCACTACCTATATGTGAAAACCAAACTTATACAACATACGGGTTTCATTTATTTTCCATTTATTTATTCATTTATTTATATATATATTATTATTTTTTTTTTTTTATTATTCCACTACTAATTGAGGGCGAATGTATGAACGGAATCTCTTTGATTCCAATCTACCGATCCTCCGCACCGCTGCTTCATCCAACCCGCATCTGGCAGCTTCTGTGGCCGCCCCAATGCGGAAGGAGTGTGAGGCGTATGCCTTCTCATCCAAACCTATCATCGATAAGCATTTTCGAAACACCGCCACAAATTGAAACTTTGAAAGGTAAGCACCATTCTCATGACATAAAAATGGACCCTCACCTACCAGTCTAATCTTCCCAAATTCACCAACCGTCCTCACCGGACATACTGGCGATCCCGGTAATGCATGCAGCCACACATCTATGCCCTTTACCAATTGGTCTGTTTTCGACCTCCTCAGCCGTAAACACACACTTCCCGTGCGTGCCCGCACGTCTTGCACCAAAATACCCCCCGCTTCCTTTTTGGATGGGCTGACCAACTCCCCTACCCGAAACGCCCCAAAAAACGCCAGCGAAAAAGCCGCTGTAAACAGTAAACATTCATAACTTGAGCTGCACACCAACCCTAGCTGATCACAAATTGCCAACAGGTTGGCAAAAGTGACCGGTCTACGGTTATCTCTTTTCTTGTGCCCTTTCCGGTACCCTTTTAATGCCTGCCGTACCCAAAATTCCTTCGTCCAATCCTCCATCCCCTGTAACTTAAACAGAAACGACAGCGCCGCCAATTTCTTACCAATAGACGATACCCCCACCCCATTTTCCATATTCCTGGACACAAAATAAAGGACCAATAATCTCAACTCTCCCCCGTCATCCTTTGCTCCGGATTCCCGTACAAGTCTCAACCATTCACCCCATACCTTCACATAGGCCGACCATGTGGACTCACTCACAGACTGTTGTATCCATCCTGCGATGACTCCAATGCCAGCTCCCAGATCCAACCCGGGCAAGGAATCCCTTCCTTCTCTGCAGCCGGAGCTAATTCCCTGAACTTGTCCCACTGAAAGCGAGACAGTGAATCAGCCAGCGTATTTTCAATCCCAGGTATATGCACAGCATATATAAAAATATTCAATTGCAAGCACCGTAGTACCAACTGTCGCAATAGTCTTATGACAGGTTGAGAAGACGCTGACAAGCGATTGACTACCTGCACCACTCCCATATTATCACAGTTCAGCCGCAACTTTAAATTCTGACAAGCCTTGCCCCATAATTCCATAGCCAGAACTACTGGAAACAATTCCAGTAGTACCAAGTTACGAAGGAAACCTGCTTCAACCCAGGATTTTGGCCATGGTTCTGCACTCCATTGACCCTTAAAGAACGCCCCATATCCAGTAGATCCCGCCGCGTCAGTAACCAATTCTACATCGAAGTTGCTTACCGGACCAGACATCCACACTGACCTCCCGTTGTATTCCGACAAAAATTGATACCATACCTTTAAGTCCTCACGATGATCCTTAGTAAGCCTAATGAAATGGGCCGGTGCTTTTACCCCAGCCGTAGCTGCAGACAGCCGTCGGCAAAAAACCCTACCCATGGGTATGATTCTACAAGCAAAGTTCAACTTACCAAGCAAAGATTGGAGATCCCTCAGCTGTATTTTCTTCATCCCATGGACCCGCCTTATTTCCGTCTGCAGATCCAGTAACTTTCCTTGCGGTAACCTACATTCCATTGCCATTGAATCAATAACAATGCCCAAAAAGCTAATCTCCGTGGTGGGGCCCTCAGTTTTGTCAGCAGCCAGGGGAACACCAAACCGTTCTGCAGTGTGTTGCAACGTTGACAATAAAATCGCACACACACTGGAAGACGGTGGGCCTATGCATAGGAAATCATCTAAATAGTGTATCATAGATTCAAGGCCGGACAACTCTCTTACCACCCACTCCAAAAAGGAACTGAAAACTTCAAACATGGCGCAGGAAATGGAGCAACCCATAGGCAAGCATTTGTCCACATAAAATTGTTCCTGCCACTTGCAACCCAGCAGCCAAAAACTGTCCGGGTGCACTGGCAGCAGCCTAAACGCTGCCTCAATATCAGCTTTTGCCATCAGTGCCCCTTTTCCATAGCGCCTGACCCATCGAACCGCCGCATCAAACGAAGTGTATGACACGGTGCAGACGTCCGGGTCAATGAATTCGTTAACCGAACCCCCTTTTGGAAATGATAAGTGGTGAATGAGCCGAAACTTATTCGGCTCTTTCTTGGGCACCACCCCCAGAGGGGACACCACCAAGTCATTCAATGTTTTTGCTTCAAATGGCCCCCCCATCCGTCCTAAAGCCACTTCCTTTTCCAATTTCTCCCCCACCACCCCCGGGTGTTGCAACGCAGATTTTAAATTCCGTGCCACTGGAGGAACCACCGCCAATGAACATGGAATTTTGAACCCCTCTCTAAAACCCTCAGTGATCAGTAACGCCGCTTTCCTATCCGGATACTTACTTAGGAAAAGTTGCATCCTTTCCACCTTCACCGGCGTCATCCCTCTTGTGAGCAAACTCCCCGGTACGTTTACCTTTTTTGAAACACCGAGACAGGGTGTGGGCTCCCCCACAGCCTGAACACTCGTGCTTGAATTTGCAGGACCCCCCAAATTTACAGAATCCTTCATTATACTGCCAGCATACCCCCCATTTTCTGCCGGCCGGTAGTCCTGAGGAGTTAGTACCCCCGGCCCCCCCTTGAAATAACTGAGGCGGGGTCCTAGCCGACGACATCAGCTTCATCCATAGGCTAATATCCTTATGGTCCCAACGCAGAGCCGGACGCACCGCTCTGCGTTGACGAAACTGCTCATCGTAACGTAACCACGCAGTTCCCCCGTACACTCTATGTGCCTCACCTATAGCATCCATATAACAAAACAACCCCAAACAATGTTCAGGGTTCTTTTCGCCAATGACACTAGCCATGATAGCGAACGCTTGCAACCAATTCACAAACGTCCGCGGTATCAATCTATATCTCCTCTTCTCCTCATCCTCCTTCTTGGAATCGTCGGGTTTAACCCTATCCAGATTAAACTTTTCCAATGGCAACAAGGAGAAAATTTCCACGTACTCACCTTTATGAATTTTTTCTCTCACTTCAGGTTTCAAGTGTGCCCCTAACGGGCCTTCAAAACAAACATATATCTCACATTTTGCAGCATCTGCCAGCCTAACCACATCAGTCCTGCCTTTTGTTTCTGCAGCCCCCTTCTCACCTGCTGTTTCCTTGTCTGCCACCTTCTCTGGCAATGTGGTAGCTGGCACCTCTGTAACCGCAGCCCCTGTCGCCCTTTGTGCATCCCCTTGCGGAGCCTGCCCTGGTCCCTCTCCAAAGCGACCAACCAGGGCCCTTAAACCCTCCAATAGCTCCTGGAGCTGTCCCCCTGACCCCGAACTGGCGGGTGCAGTACTCGCCAGTTGTTGGTCAGTAACCTGACCCACCCCGCTCTGCGAAGGTGTCACCATCCCTCCTGCAGTTGTTGCTATCCCCCCCAGCAAGCCCTGCAAAGCATTGGTAAAGGAAAAGTTATCACTAGACTTACCAGGCTGACCAGGATTCCTCCCAACAGCCGCTGTGCTGCTCTCTCTTGCTGGTTCCAGCTGCTGTAGCCCATCTTCCTCATCGGACAACTCGTCTTCGGACTGTTCCCCTTGCACTGGGACTGGCGTCAGAGGTAGCCCCCCAGGAGAAGCCCTCCTGGAGGCCGGAAGCCCACGCTGGTGTGAGGCCTGCACCGTGCGACGAGTCACTGCTGCTCCCTGCTGCCCTGAACTTCCAGCTACCGGGCCAGCCTGGGCGCTGTTTTCATCGCCATCTTGGGACACGTCCCCCCCGCCCGGTAAGCTCCGCACACCCGCGGTGCCGCTCGATCCCCGCGACCCGGACGCTGCTGCTCTCGGCGCCGTTCTCCCCCTTCTGTCCACCCGCTCACACTCGTGCAGAGGTACTGAGGGGCTGTTCGAAATCCTCCGTGCAGTGCCAGCGTGCGGGGAAGTGGCGCCATGTTGGCCCGTGGCCCCGCCCACCGCTCCGTGACCGCGGCGTGTAACCCGCCCGGGCCCCACCGAATCACCCGCGTGGCTCCTCTTGGCTGGCGGTGCCGATTGCTCCCCCCTTGGGCTCCGTGTCAGACGACCCTGTCCATGTCCAGGCCCAGGTGAATAGCGCGCCGGAGGCCGTGATCTCCGCGCACGCGCAGACGGCTCACCTTCACCCCCTGCATGGCTTGCTTCTCCCCCGAGCATCGCTGTGACCTGGCTGCAAAGCCAGTCGGATCCATTCGCCGCCGCCGCCTGCCGCAACCGCGCCAAAATCGCCTCAACGTCTGCCATTGTGTCTGAGGAGCAGAGAAATTCTGCCTCCTCGTGTCTCCTTCCCAGCACACTGTTCCGTTTTTGCTCCTCCCCTCTTTTATAAGGCCACTCCTCCTTACTTTCCTGTTATCTCCTCCCACACTTTTCCTTGAAACATTAACCCTATGTGTGTCACTAGACACACTGTCATGCCCGGCCCTGCACTATTCCTCTTCTTTCCATCATTCCGGGCCTCACTTTACAATGGTCTGCGTGCTCAGACACAGCAAGGGAAGCTAAATAAGGACAATATCAATCCTTCATATGTAAGTCTATATAGCTGCAATATCTAAAAACGAAACATTTAAAGAGGAACTTTCCCTGGCTATGGGAAAATTAAAGGTCGGCTGCTTCAAGTACTGTGGCTGCTGACTTTGAAGAAAGACATACAATACTTACCAGCCCATCAAGTCCAGCATAGTCTTATGCAAGTGATTCTTCAAAGGGTTTCTGATCTTCAATGTCACAATCTTGTATTTGGGATGTTACTTACAGATCACTCACAGCTGGCCCCTACACCGCATGCGTGAGATCTGGACTACCAAGAGATGGTTCAGTAGGGATGTGTGATGTGACGAATGCCAGCAGGAGGGGGAATTGAGCAGACAATTGAAGAAGCGGGAGCAAGAACCACCAAATAAGTACTCATGTCCCACAAAAAAAAAAATAAAAATTAAGTTTGCTTAAATTTCTTAACTCACCTATCTTTGGAACAAATCCTCTTCTTGGCCCCAGTGATGTCATCACAAGGGCCGTCAAAGTCTTCACTCCACTGAATCCAAGAGACAGGATCCAGGGGAACACCCCAAGTGATTTTATGGATCCCTTCTTAAGGCCCTAGCAGATACACATCTTACTCTGGCAAGGAGGGGGAAAGCTATCAATACAGCTGACAATACTGATAACCCTCCTCCTCAGTGTACATGAGCACACCAATACACAGTATGACAAAGCGGCAAGGAAATCACTGCACCAGGAAGAGAAGAGGAGCCAGGAGCACTGGCTGGGGGAACCAATAAGAAGAGGATCGGGGCTGCTCTGTGCAATTCTATTGCACAGAGCAGGTAAGTATAGACATGCTTGTTATTTAAAAAATAAAAAGCCTTTATAACTACTTTAAATGTTTGGATGTGTAAGGGGCGTCTGTTACAAAAATTAATTTAATCCAAAGATCTTTTTGAAGTGTTTGATGGTTAAAAGCAATTAAAAACAAGCAACACATTTCGGGGGAAGATGCTTCGTTCTTCAGGACATGAGAAGTTGATGTTAATAGAATCATGACAGAATGCACTAACGGACCTGTGTTAAAGCCTGATGAAGACTAGCATCTCCTAATGGCGCTAAGAGCATCTCTTAATGGCACTACGAGCATCTCCTAACAGCACTAAGAGCAGCCTTTAAATTTCGTTCCTGTAATCCAGACAGCATCTTTGTTATTTGAAAGTATTAGCAATGCTACCTCTGCCACAGCAACCAAGGAAACATATTTGCTGTCTGGAGATAAGATGGCCTCTAAGGGATCTTAAAGTAGAACTATAGGCAAACTTTTTTTTTTCTCCATTTTGGATAGATTAAGGGAGGGTTATAACCCCTGTTAAAAAAAAAAAAAAATTCCCGTCATCTGTGTCCCATTGTCGAGATTTCCCTTAACTTCCTGTTCCATAGCCAAACAGGAGGTAAGAGGAAATCCCTGCAAATTAAGGGAATTCTTTGGGGACCTCCAGGTCACCAGAACTAGTGTCCCCATAGGAAGATTTCCCTTCTATTACTTTTCTGGGGACAACCCTACATTTGGGTAATTTATTTTACTTTCACTTTCAATCATAATGGTAAACAGGACCAATAGAGAGGGTGAATCTCTTAACAGGGATACAGACAAAAATAAAAACTGACAGGCATTCTAATCCCTCTCCACTCTATTCAGAACTAAAAAAAAAAGTTTTGCCTTTAGTTATACTTTAAAGACAACTTTTAGAGCAGAAGTGTCTCTCCTTGTGGAAGAGAATACAGATAAACAATGGGACAAATAGCTATTCCTGACCAGCAGAGCTGCACTATTATAACAGTTTAAGAGTGGCCAATAGCCAGGCCTAAACACTGCCACATGAAGGGGAGAAGGAAACATTGAAGTGGTCTTGCACTCAAAAAGTGAAGATTATTTGATTGAAATAAAAAAAAAAAAAAAAAAAAAAAGGTTTTCTATGCTACAGGGAGAATCGGGAGAATCTAAAGTTTTGCACCCAAACACAGCCCTGAAAAATGTTCATTTTGTTTGGAATTCCTTTGAATGGCTGTGTATTTACTGGAAAGTGAGGGTGCCTAGGCACTCCAGTGCCTACATCTGCAGTGTGAAATCTAAGGTACTGCTGCCTCTGACTGCTAGTCACATGACATTTGGAGTGAGATTTGGTGATGTCACTACTGTTCTCCTTGCTAGAAGTTTGAACGAAGAAGCAAAGCCTTGCCTCTACCAAGTTGGCCACTTTCGTGCAGACCACCCACCTAAAGAAAGGACACGCAGCCACTCAGAGCTGTTTATATCCCACAGCCACTGCAAAAGATAAACCCCCCTACTGCATTCGGCAAGCAGTATCACTGCTGAACATGACCATTCAAGTGTATTGAGGGGGCGCATGATGGTTTACAATGTTGAGGCTTAAACAGGAGGCAAGGAGGTGACCTGTCAACCACCTTCTAAAAAGCATTCTGCCATGGCTCACTTTTCAGATGGGTGGCGAGGTCTACCACTGGTCTGAACAAGACCTACGAGTGGATAATTGAGATCATTACAAATGCTTGTTTGCAAATAGTTCTCTTTACCCTTGTAAAGTAGTGAAAATGCTGTTCCTCCTCAAAAATAAGCCCCGACCCCATGATCAAAGCCAGGTCTCACAGTACTGGGAAATAATACAAGGAAGCAAGGACAGTATTCTCAGGCCAGTTACTAAAAGAAGTATTTTGTATTAAATACATTAATAACACCCTATTAGACATTGCCCTGTACAGTAATTAGCATTTTCCCAGCTATCTGCAGGCCACAGCTGACTCCAGGTTTTACAGTGATGCTTGCCCTAACTTTCGGGTAGGGGAGCGTAGGCCCTGAATATCTCACATGCACTGTTCAGAAGGGACAGCATAGACACAGGGAGGAAAGTGGAAGGCGTGGCCAAGGGAATGGTTTGATGCCCGCCTATCTCTTTCTGTGGACGCATGAAACATCTGTAGGTGCCAACTGGGTGCGTGCTCCATAGTACCCTACAAGGCAAAGGAGCAGCCCTCTAACCTGATTTCACAGCCAGCCCTGGAGGGACCATCTGATACAGACAGGAAAAAAAACTTTATGAGATCAGGGAGCAGTATTTTTGGTAAGGTATGTCAGCAGCATTTGAAAAAGAGAAAAACAATGTATCCTTTAGTGGCGGCCCATGCACTGTGGGTGCAGGGGCGCCAACCCCCCCCCCCATCCATGCGCCCAGCCCTTTTCAGTACGCCGGACGCATGGATTCCTATGACGGGGGTGGGAGGAGGTGGTACTTTTTGAAGCACCTGATTAGAGCCAGAGGCTCTAATAGGCTTCAAAATAGGGTGGGCTCAGGGCTGCCACCATAGACGTGTGGGGGTTGGGTGCTGCCAGAGACTGAGAGTGGGGGGGGTCGGTGGGCACAGCGGCTGCATATGATGGGCACAATGGCTGCATATGATGGGCACAAGGGCCTGCATATGATGGACACAAGTGGCTGCATATGATGGGCACAAATGGCTGCATATGATGGGCATGAGTAGCTGCATTAGATAGGCACAAGTGGCTGCATTTGATGGGCACAAGTGGCTGCATATGATGGGCACAAGTGGCTGCATATGATGGGCACAAATGGCTGCATTTGATGGGCACAAGTGGCTGCATTTGATGGGCACAAGTGGCTGCATATGATGGGCACAAGTGGCTGCATATGATGGGCACAGTGGCTGCATATGATGGGCACAGTGGCTGCATATGATGGGCACAGTGGCTGCATATGATGGGCACAGTGGCTGCATATGATGGGCATAGTGGCTGCATATGATGGGCACAGTGGCTGCATATGATGGGCACAGTGGCTGCATTTGATGGGCACAGTGAGGCTGCAATTGATGGGGGGGGGGGGGGGGGGTTGTGTATTTTTCAGTTTGTTTGTGCCCCCCCAAAAAATTTTAAGCACCAGCCTCCACTGGTATCCTTTAATATTACTTTAAGATAAGTAGCTCATACATACAAATAAAGACATACCTCTGACGACCAGCTATCCTTTGTTGTGTATAATTCCGCCACAATCTGAGCCTGTGATTGGTCAAACACGGTAAGCCGCACCCCTGTGACATGGAACTCCTTCTCAGCCAGCTTCTCTAGCCCCTGAATAAATGCTGGTGAAGACCCCTGCAGCGCAACGGCGGGAAAAAGCAGGCACGTCGTCTGGCACAAGGCACTGGTGAACAACAAACCTAGAAAGCAAAACATTATTCAAGCCACCTAATCGCATGTCAGAATTAGAAGCGAATACTACCTCTTAACGCATCATTTTAATGTCATTGTTCTATAATTGTTCTAATTGAGTTGAAAATACAGAGTGGATGTGATATCTGACAAAGAGATGGTGTCACAGCATCTGCCTGTCACATGTAATTTATAGAATCATTTAAGAGTGTAGCTTCTTGATTAATTTATGTTAAATATTGACAAGATCCAATAATTATTATGTAGAGAATAACACGATGTAGGCACAACAATAAGATACAGACTGCAAACATCGCACTTGAATGACGTTTCTATTCTATGAGAATTTAGACTCGTACATATGTCACTAAAGAAACCCTATCACCATCAATTTCAACAAAACTCTACCCATAAGATTATATGTGCATTGAGCATACTTTATATAAATGTAAAAGCCTCCCTTGCATAGACATCCAAAAACTGGATGACTCTATAGTATTCCCCTTTGCTCCTCCCCAGCAGTTACATAAAAGGATATGTAAGGAGGTGAGGGGAGGGGCAGAGGAGCTGGGCCAGCAAAGAAAATAATTAGACACACCCAGAAGAGGAGGAGGACTATGACTTGCTAGGAGGGAGGGGTCTGTGATAGCAATGGACTCTCCCTGGAATAATCAAATTTGCTAGCAGGTTTAAAGCACATTGCATGCCAACAAAAAAAAATATTTATGGAAAGAAAATAGCAATGCAAGTAAGCATTTAAAGTACTTGACCTTTCTGTGATTTTACCTGCATTTTTTAAAGGGGTTGTAAACCCTCATGGTTTTTCACCTTAATGCATTCTATGCATTAAGGTGAAAAACCTTTTTTAGTGCTGCAGCCCCCCCCGTTTTACTTACCTGGATGCTGTCATCCTCTGTCCGGGAACAAGCACACCATCTCTAGCTGGTGTTTCGTGTCCTGATTGGATAGATTGAAAGCAGCGCAGCCATTGGCTCCCCCTGCTGTCAATCAAACCCAATGATGCGATGCCGTGGGGCAGGGCCGAGTCCTGCATTCTGTGTGAATGGACACAGATGTGGGACTCGGGAGCGTGCCCGCATGGGTGTCCACCAAGGAGAGCGCTTCTCCAACATGGGCACTCGATGCGGGGAGGAGCCACCAGCGCCGCCGTGGGACCCCAGAAGAGGGCAGGGTCTCTTTAAAGGGTTAAGTTTATGTAATTTGTTTTTTTTAAGTGTATATGTTTTTAAACTGATGTTTTATGCCTATTTTATTATACGTATACAATCTTTGCACAAAAAAAAAAAAAAATGTAGGGCTCTATGTGGTTGATTTTATAAAGGCAAACAGACTGTGCACTTTGCAAAGTGCAGTTGCACTCTGCAAGAACAGTTTCTCCAGAGCTTAGTAAATGAGGTAAAGCTTCACTTTGCAAAGAATACCCAATCACGAGCAAGGAGAATAAAAAAAACAGCATTTTCGCACATGATTGGATGATAGAAGTCAGCAGAGCTTCTGCTCATTAAGGCCCCTTTCACACTGGGGCGGTTTGCAGGCGTTATTGCGTTAAAAATATCGCCTGCAAACCGACCCAAAACAGCCGCTGCTGTTTGTTCATTGTGAAAGCCCGAGGGCTTTCACACTGAAGCGGTGTACTGGCAGGAGAAGAAAAAAATTCCTGCAAGCCGCATCTTTGGAGCGGTGAAGGAGCGGTGTATTCAAATCAATGGGACAGCGCGGCTATACCGCGGCTATAGCCGCGCTATTCGAGCGGTTTTAACCCTTTTTCGCCCACCAGCGGGGGTTAAAACCGCACCGCTAGCAGCCGAATACAGACGCAAAAACGACGCCGCCACCGCCCCAGTGTGAAAGGGGCCTTACTGAGTTCTGGAGCAACTCCTCTTGTAGAGTGCACAGTCTATTTGCCTTTAGTAAATCAACCCCTATGACTCACCTCTTAATGAGCAAAATGTGTTAAAAGGAGAAGCTCTAGGGCAGGGGTCTCAAAGTGGAGGCCCTCCAGCTGTTGTGAAACGACATGTCCCATGAGGCATTGCAAGAATGACAGTTACAAGCATGACTCCCACAGGCAGAGGCATGATGGGACTTGTTGTTTCGCAACAGCTGGAGGGCTGCCAGTTTTAGACCCCTGCTCTAGGGGGTCACAAATGGCTGACGGGTGTATAACTGTTACAGTTTTGGTGGACGGTTTCTACTTTTTGAAAATGTGATAGGAAACCAAAATTCACTCCCATGCTGACTCCAAAGCATTTTAGCTGAAATTGTATCTAAGGGAAATATATACAGTTTGACCAAATTGATTTTGGGAAAATGTTATCAAAATACTTTGAAGTCAATGGGCCTGCAAATTTTAGAAAAGTTTTACTGCTTATCCCTAATTACAACGTTTTCATGCGCATTCATTTATTTATTTTAATGGGTGTTTCAACGTTCATAATGCATAGATGTGAAGCCAGCAAAAGATTCCTAGAGCACTATGTGTTATCTAAGAGCCCTTGCACACTGGGGCGGGGGGCGGCATCGGCGGTAAAACGCCGCTATTATTAGCGGCGTTTTACCGTCGGTATGCGGCCGCTAGCGGGGCGGTTTTACCCCCCGCTAGCAGCCGAGAAAGGGTTAAATACCACCGCAAAGCGCCTCTGCAGAGGCGCTTTGCCGGCGGTATAGCCGCGCCGTCCCATTGATTTCAATGGGCAGGAGCGGTAAAGGAGCGGTATACACACCGCTCCTTCACCGCTCCGAAGATGCTGCTGGCAGGACTTTTTTTACCGTCCTGCCAGCGCATCGCTCCAGTGTGCAAGCCCTCGGGGCTTTCACACTGGAATGAAAGCAGCGGCACTTTCGGGGCGGTTTGCAGGCGCTATTATTAGCAAATAAATAAAAGGAAAATACTGCGCTGTATCAATATAACAAAACTGACTAAAAGAATAAAACTAAAACAATAAGCAGCTGCTAAAGTGAGATACATACACCAATAAGAGATTTCAATACAGAGCAGCGCTACCCCCCAAAAAAATTATTAAAAAATTAATACAATGAAAATCAATTACATTAGCAAATTAATATAAACATAAATTGAATCAAATGTGATCAAAAGCAAGAACTAAAGTCCATCTTCTTAATTCTGCAGTGATAGGAAAGGAAATGCCACGCATCAACTGATGCTAAGGAAACAATGTAACTGTGCATACAAAATTGTTCAGAAAAGGTAGTAGTGCTAGTCCACGGTAAGTGAATTCAACCTCCACCACACCTTCAGTGATAAGAAGAATGCTCGCTTACCAGATGGCAAGCAATTAAAGCTTGCGGTCTAAACCCGACCAGGGCCTTTCTCCAGAGTCAGGATACACAAAGTCTGAAGGAGAACCCGTCTAAGTGGTCAGCAGGGGATCGCCAAACTCGTCACCCAGGATTGTTCCCAGATCTCCTCCCAGACCCACAATGCTGTTGTCCAAAAGGTATCTCCGTTGCTCCTTCATCCAGAGTGTAGACTCCCAAAGCTCGGTGCACTATCCACGTTTCCTGCTTCCCATGCAGTTCCAGAAGCCCACCATTCACTGCAACACACTCCTGTCCTGAATGGTGGGCTTCTGGCACTGCATGGGAAGCAGGAAACGTGGATAGTGCACCGAGCTTTGGGAGTCTACACTCTGGATGAAGGAGCAACGGAGATACCTTTTGGACAACAGCATTGTGGGTCTGGGAGGAGATCTGGGAACAATCCTGGGTGACGAGTTTGGCGATCCCCTGCTGACCACTTAGACGGGTTCTCCTTCAGACTTTGTGTATCCTGACTCTGGAGAAAGGCCCTGGTCGGGTTTAGACCGCAAGCTTTAATTGCTTGCCATCTGGTAAGCGAGCATTCTTCTTATCACTGAAGGTGTGGTGGAGGTTGAATTCACTTACCGTGGACTAGCACTACTACCTTTTCTGAACAATTTTGTATGCACAGTTACATTGTTTCCTTAGCATCAGTTGATGCGTGGCATTTCCTTTCCTATCACTGCAGAATTAAGAAGATGGACTTTAGTTCTTGCTTTTGATCACATTTGATTCAATTTATGTTTATATTAATTTGCTAATGTAATTGATTTTCATTGTATTAATTTTTTAATAATTTTTTTTGGGGGGTAGCGCTGCTCTGTATTGAAATCTCTTATTGGTGTATGTATCTCACTTTAGCAGCTGCTTATTGTTTTAGTTTTATTCTTTTAGTCAGTTTTGTTATATTGATACAGCGCAGTATTTTCCTTTTATTTATTTGCTAATAATAGCGCCTGCAAACCGCCCCGAAAGTGCCGCTGCTTTCATTCCAGTGTGAAAGCCCCGAGGGCTTGAACACTAGAGCGATGCGCTTGCAGGACGGTAAAAAAAGTCCTGCCAGCAGCATCTTCGGAGCGGTGAAGGAGCAGTGTGTATACCGCTCCTTTACCGCTCCTGCCCATTGAAATCAATGGGACGGCGCGGCTCTACCGCCTTTGCGGTGGTATTTAACCCTTTCTCGGCCGCTAGCGGGGGGTAAAACCGCCCCGCTAGCGGCCGCATACCGACGGTAAAACGCCGCTAATAATAGCGGCGTTTTACCGCCGACGCCGCCCCCCGCCCCAGTGTGCAAGGGCTCTTAGATAACACATAGTGCTCTAGGAATCTTTTGCTGGCTTCACATCTATGCATTATGAACGTTGAAACACCCATTAAAATAAATAAATGAATGCGCATCACTGCAGAATTAAGAAGATGGACTTTAGTTCTTGCTTTTGATCACATTTGATTCAATTTATGTTTATATTAATTTGCTAATGTAATTGATTTTCATTGTATTCATTTTTTAATAATTTTTTTGGGGGGTAGCGCTGTATTGAAAGCTACTATTAGCGCAATAGCGCCTGCAAACCGCCCCAGTGTGCAAGGGCTCTAAAGATGCCGCTACAAAGTCAGCTTTATTCAAAGTTGATTTAGTACAAAAACCCTGCGCTATTATTTATAAAAAAAATAGACTACCATACAAAATAAATAATAAAAACTGTGAAAGACCAGCTATCACTCCACAGTTCAATCAACACACTAATATCAATAAATGTATAGATACTACTACCAAGAATTCCTACTTAATATCCTATCACTGCTTTAAACTTCTTCACAACTTTATCCCTGGCCTGTCTGGTGTGTTCCTTGGCCTTTATGATGCTTTTTGTTCACTAAGGTTCTCTAACAAACCTCTGAGGGCTTCACAGACCAACTGTATTTATTCTGAAATTAAATTACACACAGGTGGGCTCTATTTACTAATTAGGTGACATCTGAAAGCAATTGGTTCCTCTAGATTTTAGTTAGGGGTATCAGAGTAAAGGGGGCTAAATAAAAATGCACACCACACTTTTTACATATTTATTTGTAAAAAAATTTGAAAACCATTTATCATTTTTCTTCCACTTCACAATTATGTGCCACTTTGTGTTGGTCTATCACATAAAATCCCAATAAAATACATTTACGTTTTTGGTTGTAACATGACAAAATGTGGAAAATTTCAAGGGGTGTGAATACTTTTTCAAGGCACTGCATAACTCTTTATTTGGCCCTGACACATGGGGAAGGTATTTGGTGGGTCTTTCTTACTCTACCTATCCCCCCCTATTTTGTCGTTATATCCCGACTTCTATCTTAAAGCGGTGTTCCGCCCACCGCTGCAAAAATTAAAAGCCAGCAGCTGCACATACCGCAGCTGCTGACTTTTAATAATAGGACACTTACCTGTCCTGGAGTAAGGAGGAGGGAGCCCGGCGGTGACGTCAATACCCGCGGCTAAGGCTCCCGGAAGTGGGAACAGGATACCTGTGAAAGACAGGAATCCTGTCCCCCCTCTTCCCCGAAAGGTGCCAAATGTGGCACCGGAGGGTGGGAGGAGTACAACGAGCGGAAGTTCCACTTTTGGGTGGAACTCCGCTTTAATCCTTAGGAGGCCAGCCTATGTTTCTCCATTTCTTCCCTTGCTTGGACTTCTTTCCTTCTCCCAATCTCTCTTCTCCCTCTCCCACTCTTCCCATCTTTATAAAGACCTATTTCCATCGACCATCATTTATACACAAATACTGGTGTCCAAAGGGCCCTTTAGCTTTACCTTCAAATAGGTCCTGAATGCTTACCTATGTACCTGTTTATGTTTACTCTGACTTTCATTGTTATTCTTATCAGATGGGTTATACTAACCGCTGTGTGGGTGTCGTTATCCACACTTTTATAACTAATAAAAAAAATTGTAACAGAAACTAAGCCTTTTGACAAGGTTGCAGTCACTGCGATGAGTCATTCAGTTATGTGTAAACTGCAGCTTGAGCTATAGAGCTCTGCAAATAACAGGCTTTTCCCAAGAAACTGCTAAACAGTCTCAACAAGACAACAGTTCCACCTTCTGGCTGGAAGAGGAATACAAAACATTAGTATGCAATATTTTATATTGACCTAAAAAAATGGAATGATAGCAGTGACATCTTGCTGTTGGAGTATCCAAGACCCCAGGGGCTGTTTCATCTGAACAAACGCCATCTATAACTAAAATATTCTTTTTGGGAACTTAAAAAGTAGGAGCTCTAAACTTATTGGCTACTTTCTCATTTTCTGTCCATGTGGCCAGTGTACTAAAGCCAGAGGACCAGCATGGGAACCAGGCATTTTCCAAATGAGGTCAGCAGTTGCAGTCAACGTACCTCTAGAGTCTAGACAATTAATGCTGGCTTGTGCAAGGTTTCTCAAGGACAGGGTCACTTGAAGATGGAGTTGAACTTTTTGTAATCAAATGTCAGAGTTTTATTTATTCTCTCTGCGTTATGTTGCACCTGATCATATTTGTATCAAATTCCCAAAATGATCATCGGGGCACAAAATAATTTACTTCAACTTCTTCAATACGCTATATGAAAAACTGCAGATTTAATTATTTAGCAATACCACATTTCCCTGAGATTGTGTTGGGTAAACCTAGCCTCGAGACACGCTAAGCGAACCCAGCCTTGGTGTCTTGCCGTATTTCCCATTATTGTTGACACACACAGTTCTGCTAATCCGCTTGGTACACAGAACTCATTAAAGTTTAGCCAGGATTAGTAAAGTAGTGTGACTGGAAAACCCAGACATGTCTGCAAACTGCATACCAGTGCTATAGTGTACATATCAGCTGGATGAATGTGACCCCACAATACTATCAAAGTGAATTAAGTTTATTAATCCTCAAATCCATTTGTATGTGCCTGGGGAGGCCCTGGATTGCAAGACATACACCGTTCAGGGGATTGCAACCTGCCTGACTCTAAAGCTGGCCATATACTATACAACCCAATTGCACAATCTTGGTATGATTCCATTTAGATTTATCAAAGCTTTGTGAGGACATACGTAAATAAACCCTTCAGTTAAAGTGGTTCTAAAGGCTAAATGGTTTTCACCTTAATGTATTCTCTGCATTGAGGTTAAAAATCTTTTTAGGTGCAGCTCCACCCACCAGCCCTCTCTAATAATTTACCTGAGCCGATCTTAGTCTGGTGCGGCTCTCTCCCTCCTCACTGGGCTCTGATAGAGCAGCAGAAGCCATTGGCTCCCACTGTTGTCAATCAAATCTAGTGACGATAGAGTCGAGGGAGGGGCTGAGCCGCACAATGTGTGTCAATAGAACAGCGAAGGTACCCCCCCCCCCCACACCGTCCCAGAAATCAGTTAGCTAGGGAGGGCACTCTAAAGGGGGAGGAGCCAGGGGCACTGGTGGGAGACCTGCAAGGAGGATCGGGGCTGCTCTGTGCAAAACCATTGCACAGAGAAGGCAAGTATGACATGTTTGTTATTTTAGAAAAATTAAACTGAACTGGACCTTTAATTTAAAATCAGGCAGACCCTTGCACTACATAGTTTATGATAAATCTAAAGGAGATTGTAAATCGTATGGTCAGCTGAAAGCCCATCATGAAAAAAAAAAAATACACTCTTGCAATGGGGCCCCCATCACTGCAACGGTTAATTACACCTTACATCTATGGGCAGAGGATTAAGGAGAGGCCTTATCTTACGTTATATAGATAAAACACAAACAAAATGCTTATTAGGTGCCTATATCTCTTCTGCAGCTTGCACTTTCAAGTGTTTTGTACACCTCTAATCATATATACGGTATATATAAAATCATTAGAATGCAGTTCTGCCCCAAATCTATTTTATACAGATAACATAAACTTTAATCAACAAAAAATAAACTTTGGTACCTGGGCTTCAACAGCCATGTCATTAAAGTCAGTGAACAAGAAGCAGGATGGTGGATCAGTCCTTGAGACAGAAGGTCTCCGGAAGGGCCCACAGAACGTCTGCCTGGAGTCTGAGTATCTCCAAGTACCACATTTTCCTGAGCTAGTATGGTACAATGAGAATCACTAGAATGCCCTTCATCTTGATCCTTTTGAGCAGACAAGGGAGAAGCTGGTGAGGCGGAAATGCATAGATCAGGAGGAACTAATCCTACAGATTCACCAGAGTGTGCAATGCAATGGCCCAACTGTCCCTGGACCTGGCATCAAACTGTTCCAGAAGGCTCATCCTGATTGGATTGCTCAGAAGGAGAGGTGGGAATCTTCCTCATCAACCTCCTCACTACGCATGTCTGCAGCATTGGCAAAGTCAGAGACTGACCCAGGAGGGGGGGACTGGAGGGGCTCACTTTTGACTTGTTATCTATGGCCTCCAAAAGAACTAAAATTATCTACTCCATAAAAATTGTTCTACATGAAGAAGTGGGAACAAGACATAGGGAAGACATTCGCTATAGAAGAATGGTCCACAATATCACAGTGTGCGTCAAAATCATATATAAATACCTCATTGATTGAAGCATATTACAAGGTTTTGCTCAGAAGGTACATGGTACAGACGAGAATAGTTTTGTTTGTCCCAGGGGCCTCTCCCTCCTGCTTTTGAGGATGCAGTTTGGAAGGCACAGTGTCCTATATATGGTGGTCCTGCCCCAAGTTTTTAAATCCGCCTTTATAATTTCATCTTCTCACTTACACAGATGAATTTAATTAAATCACCGGAACAAGCTCTTCTGGGATGCCCGGTAGAAGGCACACCTAAACAGGCAGGGAAACTTGTAGCCTTTATCTTTATGGCAGCCAGAAAAGCAATTGCCAGATCATGGAAGACACCCACGATCCCTTTCGACCTGGTAAAAAATAAGTTGTCATGGATCATGGTAAATGAATGCCTTTCGGCGATCCTACAGGACAAACGACCCCTGTTTGATAAGATCTGGGAACCCTGGATCAAATACTTGTCTGACCCCTTGTGAGATCTCAGGGATTGACCAAGTTAATCTTAGGGAGTGCACTTCCCTCTCTGATATTCTTTTCTTCTTACTTTCATTCTTTTCCTTTTCTTTTTCTGGAATTGCCTATGGTCTTGGTCTTCCCCCTTCCTCCCCCTCCTGTATGCAGAGTAGTGGAGGGACGGGAAAACCAGGGGTATTCATAGTTACCTTTTAGACTACGGAAACGTTACTCGGTTGTGTTATCATTTTATCCTTTTCTGAATTGGAGCAATACGCAGTAACAGATGTGCAGGCCTGGAAGATAATAATTCACTTTTCTGGAAAGGCACACTGTATAATTATACTGAGATATGGTATACAGTTTAAACCTAAATGTTAAAAATGTTTTGAAACTTTCAAAAAAAAACATTGAAACACAAACGAACTGAAATCCTGCCCATACAATCAAACACTGTGGCAGAAAATTGCTCCCTAGATAAGTAGGAGGAAGGCTGTGTGGCCACAGGAAGGCAGAGAAGCAGTCTGGGGCAATAGTATGAACAGAGAATACCAGGATCCTGTGTAAATAGACTACCACTATCTTCCTCGAGCCAAGTGCGGAGTTTGACCTAGCAAGTCCAATTGAGCCCTTATCCTGCCCTTGTGATCTGCCATGTGCGGTGCAGCTGTAAAGAGGGAAGGGGAAAGCTTTCTGTGCCAGGCACTCTAGGCTGCTAAACTCAGGTAGGCATCCAGAGATCGCTGGTGGTGGTCCAATGGAAATAATATAGTAGCTCCAGGTGTAAGAAACAAACCACCAGGAAAATTTAAAAAGCTGGCAGTCCTCTTACTCAATGGCTGCAATAAACTATTTACGGTAAGGTGATGAAGCCCATGCTCCACTATAGCCTAGGCATAGAAGGGCCTGCACCCTGGGATAGAATTTACGGGCCCTGCATTTACTGAAGCAGATATCTTTGTACTTTGGGCAGGATGTTACGGATTACACACATCCTGGCTTTGCCCTATAAAGTGGGCATTCACTTGAAAGGGTATTCAGGATCAGGGCTGCACCACTGGCAGACCATGGCCCTGGACATATATAAGCTCCCATGATACACAATATGCCAAGGTGAGCACCAATGCAGAATCCAGTGCCCGGCCCTGCATTTTCAACCAAGTGGGGTCTGGGTACAGTCCCCCAAAGATCAGTTGAGGAGTCGACCATTCCAGAAGCTGTAGAAGGAGATACAAAAGCTATGGTGTGGCCAGGAATCTTGATTGAAAGAGGTAAGCTAATTTTAGTAAAGAGATGTGGACTAGCAAAAAACTGAGGCTAGCTGAGAGTGGAAGGAGTTATAGAGGGATAGGTAGATGTCCCGGCAGCTTTCTTATTTCCCAGTGTCAAATCACTAAAGATTAGCTGCATATGACCATGGTTAAAGACTAAATATCCTGTGTATTGTACGACTGGGAAACACATAGTAGATTTATGTGAGGACCCAACACGAACCTGTCCTCATGAATAATTAAATATGGCTCTTTACAGGAAAGAGCAGCCAACACCGATACCCTTTTCACAGAGGATATAGCAACCCGAAACACTAATTTTCTTGTCCGAAGGACCAAGGGAGTATGCTGTAACGGTTCAAAAGAACTGTTTTTGCAATACCAACAAAAACTAAGTTCAAGTCCCAAGGGTTTAAGGGTGATCTAACTGGCGGAATAAGCCGACTTGTATAGAAACCCTGGACCAAAGAATGCGAAGCAAGCAGTCTTTGAAATAAGAACGACAAAGCCAAGACTCTGCCCTTAACAGTAGTCAAGGCCAGCTTCATTTGTACTTGTAGAAAAAAAAAAAAACAATAATTCTACCTATGTTATACTACCGAGGGTGCCACCCTTGGATTCACACCAGGAAACATAAGCCCTCCAGACTCTATAATATATGACTTTGGAAGCCGGCTTTATTAATGAAGGTAAAAATCACTGACCCGGAGAGACTACGTTTCTTCAGAATGTGGGCTTCAATGGCCAAGTCCCCCCCCGAGAGAGTAGGTCTGGATGCAATGGAAGGTTCCTGGGTCCCCCACCGCCATCTTTACGATATCTGCATACCAGGACCTTCTGGGCCGTGCTGGGGCTACAAGAATTACTGACCTTCTTTCCAGCTTGATCCTGCAAAGAAGCCGTGGCAGCAAATGAAGAGAGAAAAATGCCTAAATCTGAAAACTGACCCCATGGGGTCACCACGCATCTGTCTCGCATGCAAGTGGGTTCCTTGTCCTTGACATAAAGTTTAACCTGGACGCCAAACGATCTACGTCCGAGATCCCCCACCACTCCCCCGGGAACAACTGCTGGCAACTCAAGTAAGACAAAAACAATTCCATAGCTCAACTCACCAACCAGTCTGCTGACCAACCAAATTAACCTGTCTAACTGTCTGTTAAAAGCAGGGGTTTAGTTAGCACACATTAGCACATATAGTGCTAACTAAACCCCTGCTTTTAACAGACGGTTAGACAGGTTACTTTGGTTGGTCAGCAGACTGGTTGGTGAGTTGAACTATGGAATTGTTTTTGTCTTACATGTATATGGCCCTCCATGTGCTCCTTGCTGTGAAGGCCAGTTATAGGTGGGGGCAGTGGCCAGTTTTTTGTTGGCGACTCAAGTAGTCCGCCTGCCAATTCTCTATTCCCAGGAATAAAGACTTCCGATAGGCAAGGAACATCCTTTTCCGCCCAAGCTAGATATGGTCCACCACTCTCTGAGCTGCGTGACCCTTAGTGCCCCCCTGGCGACTGATATAGGCCACAGCTGTGGCATTGTCGGATTGGATCCTGACAGGACAATCCCGTAACCTGAATATCCAGGGTTTCAGAGCCAGACGCGCTGCCCGAATCTCTAGGATGTTGATGGGCAAGGCTCTTTCGGTTCTGAACCACTGTCCCTTTTCCAGTACTGCTCCCCAACCTGAAATGTTGGCATCTGTCTTTACCACTTTCCAGGTAACTGGTATGAAGGATCTTTCCTTCTGCAGATTCCCGGATACCGACCACCAACTGAGGCTCTGGGACTCCTCTGGGGACATAACTTTAAGCACTCTTATCAGTTACAATGTTCAATCTATGGACTAGAACCCACCCCCTCCCTCCATGTTTTGGAGATGAGGAGAGAGGAGGTGTTCTTTAGGTGTCTTCCTGTCCTAGGGAGATAATGCTGCTTGTCCACAGATTCAGTATGCTAAGTCAGCATTGTCATCCTAGGACAAGCTGCGTTATTGGCAAGATCACCAAGTATAGTTGAAAAGGTGAAACTAATGCAGTCACTTCAACCAAGAACTCCCAAGAAAAATAGGATTTTTATAACAGCTTACCTGTAAAACCCTTTTCTTGGAGTATATCACGAGACAGAGAGCCATAGTATTAACTATATGGGTTATATGGCACCTTTAGGTGATGGACACTGGCACACCCTAGACAGGAAGTTCAACTCCCCATATAACCCCTCCCCTTACCGGGAGTACCTCCGTTTTGTAGCAAAGAAATACACGTTTAACCAGAAAGAGGGGAGGGACCTCTGTGTCCCGTGATGTACTCCAAGAAAAGGATTTCACAGGTAAGCTGTTATAAAAATCCTATTTTCTTTATCGTACATCACGGGACACAGAGCCACAGTAATTACTGTATGGGATGTCCCAGAGCAATGCTATCTGAGGGGAGGCCATGGAACCCCTACCACCATCTTTACTATTTCTGCATACCAAGATCTTCTGGGCCATGCTGGGGCCACAAGAACTACCAACTTCCTTTCCTGCTTGATCCTGCGAAGAAGTCGAGGTAGCAGCAGAATAGGAGGGAATGCATAAATCAGTGAGAACTGATCCCATAGGGTCACCAACGCATCTGTTCCGCATGCGAGTGGATCCCTTGTTCTTGACACAAAGTTGTCGACTTTGTTGTTGAACCTGGACGCAAGCAGATCTACGTCCGGGACCCCTCATCTTTGGCATATAGCCAGGAAGATGTCGGGGTGAAGGGACCATTCCCCCTGGAACAACTGCTGGCGACTTAAGTAGTCCGCCTGCCAGTTCTCTACCCTAGAATGAAGATTGCCGATATGCACGGCACATGCTTTTCTGCCCAGGTTAGGTTATGGTTTACCTCTCCCTGGGCTGCCTGCCTTCTGGTGCCCCCTTGGTGATTGATATAAGCCACTGCTGTCACTGTGGCATTGTCAGATTGAATCCTGACAGGAGAATTATACAACCTGAATGTCCAGGCCTTCAGGGCTAGGTGCGCTGCCTGAATCTCTAGAATGTTGATGGGCAAGGTTCTTTCGGTTCTGGACCATTTCCCTTGGACAGACGCCTCTTCCAGGACTGCTCCCCAACCCAAAAGGCTGGCATCTGTTGTTACCACCTTCCAGGTAACTGGTAATAAGTTTTTCCCCTTCTGCAGATTCTCGGATATCCTCCACTAACTGAGGCTCCGGCGCATTTTTGGCGACAAAAGCATCATAAAATCTAGTGCTTGGACCTTCTAGTTTAAGGCAGAAGGGATATGGTTTTGCAACAGTCTCGAATGAAACTGAGCATAGGGAACTGCTTCAAGTGCAACCACCATCTTCCCAAACAACCTCATACAAAGGCGAATAGAAGGACCCTTCTTCACCCTGACCACCTGAGCCAGCTCCTTTATGCCGCTGATCTTTGCTTGAGGTAAAAACACCCTCTTCAGGACTGTATGTATAACCAGACCCAAGTACTCTAATCTTCTTAATGGCTTTAAAGAAGATTTCTCTAGACTGAGGACCCAACCTAGGTATTCCAGGTAGTTGACTGTGGTGACCATACTTTGGTCCAAGCGGGCTACTGACCGGTCTATCAATAGCAGTTCGTCTAGGTATGCTATTATCGTTATACCTTAAATCCTAAATCTGGCCAGAAGTTTTGTAAACACCCGAGGTGCAGTAGCTAGACCGAAAGGCAAGGCTACAAACTGAAAATGACGTTTTTCTACTTCGAAATGCAGATATTTCTGGTGAGCGGGGAAAAAAGGTACATGCAAGTATGCATCCTTGATTTCGATTGATGCCAGAAGTTCTCCTGTAGGATGGAGACTACTGATCGGATTGATTCCATGCAAAAAGAGCAGATATTCAAAAACTGGTTTAGATCTTTGAGATCTAGAATGGGTCTGACATCTCCATTTGTTTTTGGCACCATGAAAAGGTTTGAATAAAACCCCAACCCCTGCTCTTCCATGGAGACCACCATGATCACTTTTTGCGACAAAAGTCGATCTAAGGCTTGAAAGAGAGACTTCTTTTTCTCTGGATCTTTGAGGACATTTGACCTGAGGAAACGAGGAGACTGGAATTCTCTGAACTCTAGTCGCAACCCAGAGCTATTGTGGAGACCACCTATTTGTCTCGAAATTCCTCCTGCCAGACCCCTGAGAACTGCAGAAGTCTTCCCCCCACTCGAGCGAGCAGGGGCGCCCCTTCATAAAGAGGCATTAGCGTTCTGTCTTGTAGGTTTCCTCCCCAGGACTTCTTTTGTCGCAGGGGTTGACCCTGAGGTTTACCTCTTGAACCTGATGGTGGAGGCTGTGGCGATTGACTGGAGGCTGATGCCCCTGGCACTGGAGAAAGAGCCAGTTTAAATGAGGGATGTTTACTCTTTTTCTTAATTGGCAAAAGGGTACTTTCCCACTTGATATCTTTTGGATATATTTGTCCAAATCATCCCCAAACAGCTTTTCACCACGGAAAGGAAAACCAGCCAGGAGCTTTTTGCATGGAGCTTCGGATGATCAACTTTTTCAACCATAAGATTCTACACATATGTACCAACCCAAGTGTAAGGCGAGAGGTTTGAAGAATAGAGTCTCTGCGTCAATTGCAAAACACAAAGCCGCTGGCAGCTCGGCTAAATCCTGGGCCTGCTGTTCAGGAAAAATCTTGAACACCCGTTTCAAATGGTCTCTCGAGGATTGACATAACCCAATTGCCGCCACTGCAGGTTGAGCCAATGAACCTGCCAAGGAAAAAATGTTTAACAGGAATTCCAATTTTTTATCAGTTGGATCCCTAAGAAGGGGACATAATGTGTTTTCTTCCACTCTGTGAAGATGCGATTAAAGCCGTTAATCTTTCCTCCAATCCAATCATGGCTGAGGAAAAAACCTCCTCAGTAATATAGACAGGGGCTGAACTGTCGGAAGCAATTACAACCCCTGATGACCCCGATGGTTCACTCTGACCAGTCTCCCTAGGCCTTTTAGGGGGGATGGTGTTGTAGAAGGAGGGTCCTTAGAGCCTGAGGGCGACACCTTTGTGCCCTTGTCTTTTGAGGTATTTGTACCTCTCCCTCTGGTTATAGTGCCAAGCATAGTACTACCAAAAAAAATGCACCCACTGCTGAGCAAATAGTCCAGCAACAGTTGCTGCTATTAATGCTCAGCCTGATGCTAAATAAATGTGCCCTAGGAATGCCTGTGTCACCAACACTCACATGCCCCCATCTGCTCTGTGTCCCTCCGTCAGCTGAATGCATCTGAAAAAAGTTGCACTTTATAGCAGACACAGCCCTGCGTTTGTGAACGTCTGAGGCACGTCAACGCTGCGCTAAGCCCAGCCCCCCTTTCTCCGACTTCCCACCACACCCCCCCGCTTTTATTTAACCGCATGTGGAGGAGGGCTGGGGTGGAAGAGGGGAGGTGAGCTTAATGGACAGACAACCGCCGTAATGGCGGCGGCAGGGGGAGCGGCGCGGCATACCGCCGACTGGCCCATGCTCCTTCTGCTTCCTGGAGAGAAGAGGTACCTCTGTCCAAGTAGGGGACATTTGAAAGAAAAAAAAAACCCTTCCCACGTCTTACCTGAGGCTTGGGTTGGAGGAAGCGTGCAGCTTGTATGGACACACTGCGAGACTGACAAGCATGGAACAGGTATGTGCTCTTGACAGCCCCCGGTGGTGATTTTAGGCATGACAACATTTATTTAAAGAAGAAAACCCACAAGAATTAGAAAAATTCCTTAGGAATCTCCCTTAACTTCTCTAACTGGAGGGTTCTGTGGTAAAACCAGACAGACTCAATCTTCAACACTTACGGTGGACGCCGTTAAAAAAACCTTCAGGGACCAGGGCCCCTTTTTATCGGGGGTTCCACACCCCTGGACCTGTAAAGCACCCCGCCAGGAAATATGGCTGAAAAAACCAAAGCACTGGATCCCGGGGTCCAGATCTCTAAAAACAGAAGCGTTACAGGCAAACCATTCAATTCGGCCTGAAAAGACACTCTGAATGGATCCGGTTTCATGGCTTGCCCCAGCAAAGATTTCTCCAGCGGAGCTCAGCACAGCACAGCACATCTTTACTTGTGATCAACACCTAAGACACTGGCGAAAAAACTGAGGTACTGCGGGGTAAGGGGAGGGGTTATATGGGGAGTTGAACTTCCTGTCTAGGGTGTGCCAGTGTCCATCACCTGAAGGTGCCATATGATCCATACAGTAACTACTGTGGCTCTGGGTCCCGTGATGTACGATAAAGAAAAATATACATTTCATTTTTTGTTTGGGGGTTTAGAAACACTTTAAGAACTGTAGTTGCAATTGTCTGTCTTTAATTACAGACTCCCCACTTTTTTGCAGAAATTAGAAAGCTAAGTGGGGGGTCCATTAGAGACAGAATATAAAATCAGAAGTACAGTATCTCACAAAAGTGAGTACACCCCTCACATTTTTGTAAATATTTTATTATGTCTTTTTATGTGACAACACTGAAGAAAGGACACTTTGCTACAATGTAAAGTAGTAAGTGTATAGCTTGTATAACAGTGTAAATTTGCTGCCCCCTCAAAATAACCCAACATATAGCCATTAACTTTAAACCACTGGCAACAACAGTGAGTACACCCGTAAGTGAAAATGTCCAAATTGGGCCCAATTAGCCATTTTCCCTCCCCGGTGTCATGTGACTCGTTAGCATTACAAGGTCTCATGTGTAAATGGGGAGCAGGTGTGTTAAAGTTGGTGTTATCGCTCTCTCTCATACTGGTCACTGGAAGTTCAACATGGCACCTCATGGCAAAGAACTCTCTGATGATCTGAAAGAAAGAATTGTTATAGCCTAGGCTATAAGAAGATTGCCAAGACCCTAAAACTGAGCTGCAGCATGGTGGCCAAAACCATACAGCGGTTTAGCAGAACAGGTTCCACTCAGAACAGCCCGCAAACAGTTTGCTGAAGACAAGCAGACTAAGGACATGGATTACCAAAACCTGTCCTGTTAAGACCAAGATAAACTTATTTGGTTCAGATGGTGTCAAGCGTGTGTGGTGGCAACCAGGTGAGAAGTACAAAGACAAGTGTGTCTTGCCTATAATCAAGCATGGTGGTGGGAGTGTCATGGTCTGGGGCTGTATGAGTGCTGCCGGCACTAAGGAGCTACAGTTTATTGAGAGAACTATGAATGCCAACATGTACTGTGACATACTGAAGCAGAGCATGATCACCTCCCTTCGGAGACTGGGCCACAGGGCAGTATTCCAACATGATAACGACCCCAAACACACCTCCAAGATGACCACTGCCTTGCTAAAGAAGCTGAGGGTAAAGGTGATGGATTGGCCAAGCATGTCTCCAGACCTAAACCCTATTGAGCATCTGTGGGATATCCTCAAATGGACAGTGGAGGAGCGCAAGGTTTCTAACATCCACCAGCTCCGTGATGTCGTTATGGAGGAGTGGAAGAGGACTCCCGTGGCATCCTGTGAAGCTCTGGTGAATTATATGCCCAAGAGGCTTAAGGCATTGCTGGAAAATAATGGTGGCCACACAATATTGACACTTTGGGCCCAATTTGGACATTTTCACTTAGGGGTGTACCCACTTTTGTTGCCAGCGCTTTAGACATTAATGGCTGTGTGTTGAGTTATTTTATGGGGACAGCAAATTTACACTGTTATACAAGATGTACACTGACTATTTTACATTGTAGCAAAGTGGCATTTCTTCAGTGCTGTCACATGAAAAGATATATTAAAATATTTACAAAAATGTGAGGGGTGTACTCACTTTTGTGACATACTGTATTTGCAAGCTATGATATTGGTCATTGCTTCATTGTGATTATGACACCTTCCTGCAAACACCTCAAAGGGGTTAACAAGTGAGTGTGGCAAGGAATGAGGCTTCCTGATGATCGCGGATGTGCTGCACAGCTGTGTTCCGGTGTAGAGATGCTGACACCACTGTGCGTCATAAGCCCGGCACACGTGTCAATGTGTATGTGACTTGCATTTTCCATACACTTAGCGGATAAGCCGCAACTGGTAGACTGTATCATTAACCCTGTGTATGTCAAATCACTGCACACAGGACAAAATATAATCAGAGAACCAAACGCTAGTGACTTTTCTTTTCTAATAAGCCTTTACTTACATCACATGGTCTCCTAGGTCTGTTTTATTTAAACGCAGGACAAATTGATCTGCAAAAATTTTATACACAAACTTTATGCTTCCCAAATCAATTTCTCCTGCTTTTAAATGTACATGCATTTACAAACATTTAAACATTTAGAGTTTCTAATCTTGCCCTGGACGCACAGATTTCAGTTTTTTCTAAACCTAATTAAACTGAATGCAGCTAAACGCAAGTAAATGCATATTATACCAACAGTTCCATTCCTTTATATACTGTACTTTTAGAAATGTCCTATAAATGCATATAATTGCATGCCTGTGTAAATGAGGCCTAAAAGAGTACAGGACAGTCTTTATATGAACCAAGGACAGGTATAAGCAAAGATAAGCTGAGCATGTTGAACATGAGGGCTATTTCACAACCCAGTTTTTCTTTTTTGCATTCTGGGCAGAGTACCACCCCAGTCTGCCAGATTTAGTTCCAGAGAGACCATATTTTGGTCAGATAACCCATTTCCAACAGACTGTGACCCCCCCCCCCCCTCCACGAGCCCCAAAACATTTCTTTAAAAAAAAAGCTACAGCCGTTGAGTAGAAAAGCCTGTCTCATGTCAGCAAGCTGTAGAGAAGGACCCTGGGTCATGATGGAGAAGCAGTGGTCTCCTTGTAGAGTTCCAACATGCCCCTTGCTGAGTCAGAACCAGAGTTTTCCAAAAAAAAATATAACCCACAGCCATGGAGCAGAAAAACCTGTCCCCTGCCAGCATGTTGTAGTGAAGGACCCTTGCTCTCTGTGGGGAAGCAGTGGTCTCCTTCTAGAGGTTCAACACACCTCTTGCCGAGTCCAAGCTAGAACTTTCCAAAAAATAAGCCACAGCTGTGGATTAGAAAAGCATGTCCCCTGCCAGCATGCTGTAACGAAGGACCCTTGTTCTCTGTGGGAAAGCAGTGATCTCTTTGCAGAGGTCTAATACGCCCCTTGCTGAGTCAGAGTGAGTGCTTTTCAAAAAATAAGCTACAGCCGTGGAGTAGAGAAGCCACCCCCCTGCCAGCACACTGCAGTAGAGGACCCTTGCTTTCTGTGGGAAAGCAGTGGTCTTGCAGAGGTCCAGTATGCCCCTTGCTGAGTCAGAGTCAGTGCGTTTAAAAAAATAAGCTACAGCCATGGAGTAGGAAAGCCTGTCCCTTGCCAGCATGCTGTAGGGAAGGACTCCTGCTCTGTGTGGGGAAACCATGTTCTTCTTTTAGAGGTTCAACATGCCTCTCAAGTCAGAGCTAGAGCTTCCCAAAAAAAAAAGCCACAGCTGTGGTATAGAAAAACCTGTCTCCTCCCAGCATGCTGTAGCGAAGGACCATTGCTCTCTGTGGGAAAGGAGTGATCTTCTTGCAGAGGTCTAACTTGTCCCTTGCTGAGTCAGTGTCAGTGCTTTTCAAAAAATAAGCTACAGCCATGGAGTAGAACAGACTGTCCCCTGCCAGTATTCTGTAGTGATGGCCCCTTCTCTCTGTGGGGAAGAAGTGGTCTCCCACCTTGCCGGAGTTCTCTGATTAGTGGTAAGTATGAGCTTTTCTTATTGCAGAGCTCTGGCTCATTAGGGAGCATGGTGGACCTCTGCAATGAGAGCACTGCTTCCTACTTCCCCACAAGGGTCCTACTCTGCATCTGCTGGCATTGGATAAGCCTGTCTACTCAGGCTGTGGCTGCTTTATAAAGAAAATGAAGACTTTAAACTTCTGAGGGTTTTTTTTTTTTTTTTAGAACCTCCTCCCAGTATGCAGCACTTGGGCCTGAGCAGTAAATTGCCAGGTCCAAACACTGGCATGATACAGAGCTTACATAGGATTTGGACTCAGAGCTACGATGAAGCAGGGAAGGTAAATGTTATTGGATGAGGGATTTCTTTTTACAAGAGAAACTGAATGGGCCTAAGTGACACAGTTTTTCTTTAAGGTGCCTTTTCTATACATCTTCCTATTGTACAGGGATTTTAAAGGGATTTTTTTAACCTTTGATGAGAGAAACATGGAGGCTGCCATTGATGACTTCTTATTTGTGAAAGCAGGAACACAAACACAGTTTGACTTAAAATACCTAACAAATGTTGTGTCTACTATCTTGTGTGCCACAAACAATACCTTTATGTTGTGATGGTCCAGGTTGGCATGCTTGGCTCTTCAGTGTCCGCCGTTGCGCACTAGTGTCCAGCAAGACATCACGTGTCAGTCTGGAGATCTGGAGACAGAGATGTGTTAAAAGGTTTAGGTAAAGACCTGTACAACCACATACCCCTGACCAGTTTAGTGTTAGTGAATCCTATAAGGTGTCACATGGCCTCTATTTAATCTTCAACTGCCATGATGCTGCACATGAGATCAATTATGACATCAGCCATTGGATGGTCTGACAGTTTGGTTGAGAGCACAACCAATGGGAGTGTTACATTCCCGACATGTGCCGGAAATGAAACTGATAAAGCAGATGAAACTATGTGCCGGGATGTCCTTGGCAACACGCGTTGGTACCGCCCTATCTCTAAAACATTGATAACTAATTTCAACAATGAATATTATAGTTTAATTTTCGAGGCCTACCAATCTGGCATCATCGACTCCAGTACATGGAGTTATTTAAATGTTAGGGATCCAAAAATCCCTACCTTCTATTCTTTACCAAAAGTGCACAAATCAGTGGAGAAGCCACCTGGACGACCTATCATCTCTGGTTGCCAAAGCTTAACAGAGAATGCTAGTGCCCTGGTGGATAAATATCTAATACCCCATGTAACTGCCCCTTTTTCTTATGTTCAGGACACTATTGACCTGCTGCCTCACATAGATGGAAAACATGTCCCTCCCAATACTTGGTTGGTGGCCCTAGATGTTGAGTGTTTATATAACTCAATTCCACACACTAAAGGTATTGAAGTAATTCGTACTCATCTTCAGGAGCGGGGATCATCTTTTGACAGCTACAGCTGGTTTGTCCTTCGGCTGCTTGAGTTCATCTTGACTAGAAACGTGTTTCTGTTCGGTTCCTCCCACTTCCTCCAGGTACAGGGGGTAGCTATGGGGACTAAATGTGCCCCTTCCTATGCCAACCTGTACCTGGGGGGGTCGGAGAGGGACTTATTCTCCCAAGAATCCATATCAGAACTGCTTTCACACATTGTAGCCTGGTATAGGTATATTGATGATGTTTTCATTTTATGGTCTGGTAGTCGAGATGAACTCTCTTGGCTGATGGACTTACTGGCTGTAAATGCTTATAATTTAAGTTTTACAATGGAATGCAATCAATCCAAAATAAGTTTTCTGGACTTGCAAATACATATAGGTAAGGATGGTGTTTTGCATTCATCCTTGTATCGCAAGCCCTCTTCGGGCAACGCGATCTTACATGCGGCTAGTGCACATCCCCAGCCTCTACTAGACAGCATACCCTACAGTCAATTTTTGAGACTTAGAAGGAACTGTACTCAGGATTCGGATTTTCATTTGGCAGCTAACGATTTGTATGATAGACTCCGTTTGCGGGGATACAGTCGTTCCCTGCTGAAGAGGTCCTTTAATAGAGTTATTAAACGAAACAGACACGATCTCATTCATTCAATCAAATCTGTGAAACCAAACCCGTCTGTTAGGATTATTACTCAATTTTCTAAACAAATGAGAGGTATCCTTCGGAAATATTGGCCACTTTTAACGGCCGACAACACTATTAAAAATTCTTGAAACCATACCCTGAAATCACTTATAGACGTGCTCCATCCATGAGGGATCTTTTATTTCACAGTCACCATATGATTCGAGGTCCCATGGATCGTTCCAACGTGGGTACCTTCCCATGTGGGGCATGTGATTTTTGCCCTTTCATTCATAATTCTAGGCATACTATTCTCCCCAATGGCAGGATTCATTGTTTGAGACATAGAGATACCTGTAAGACAATTGGAGTAGTATATCTAGAATCGTGTCTATGTGGCTGTTTCTATGTGGGGAAGACCAAGCGTCCATTTCTTAAACGCATTAAGAACCATATCGCACCCCTATACAAACATCTAACCACCACTGCTTTGAATAGACATATTGCGATGGAACATAATTATGTTGTTTGATTTGCTGCCCTCAAGCATGTCCCCCAACATGCTCGAGGTGGCAATATCGATAATGTTTTGCTTCAAATAGAGACTAGATGGATATACATGTTGGACGCTGTAAAATTCCCTGGTTTAAATTAATATATTAGCTTTAAATTTTTTCTCTAAAATGGGACATTTGTTTGTCTTCATTAATTTTGGTTCTGTTTTTGTCCAACTGGTCTATCCGTCGTATGCCTCCTTACTGCCTGACTGTTTTTGATCATTCGGGCCCTCAGAGTTTTGTTTTCGATCTCGCCCTCATTCCCTGCCTCCATCCTGTACCCACTGCTACCGTCTCTAGAAGTGGGGACTCTTTTTGTATGCTAAGATGATGAACTATCTGTGTCATGTTTGTTCTAGTCTTATTTTCCATTTTATTTGTATTTCTATTAGGGTGTATTGACATTTTGTATTTATTGCTGATTGGAATGTTCTTTGTTATGATGATTACTATCTATGTATAACCATATGAAATCTAATACAACATGTCTATTACCATACCATTGTATTATTGTTTTTGTTTTCTTTAAAAAAAATTTTTTTCTCAATTTAATTCATATTTTTCAATTATTGTGGGCGTCCTGTCCAATCGGTCATCCTCTGGTGGTCATGGTAACAACATATGTCCACTGGACTGGCTGTTCTATCTGTATCCCTCTGCCTTTGGCTATCCTGGCTCCCTCTCCTGGTCTGCCTGGTTGGTTCAGGTATGTGGGGTGGTTGTACCTCCATGCCATCAGAGAATTTATCCCACTACAGCCTTTGGCTGCATGGACACCCAAGGGCTGACCTTTAGTCAGCCCGCCCCTTCGGCCGGGACCCTCGCAGTTATTCCTAGTCAACCCATTTGCCTCCTTTCCCCCTCTATCTTTGGACGGCGGTGACGGCTTCGATCTTCCCTCCCTCTTTCCTCTGATAGGTCCGAGGCCCATATCACATCTATTCAGACCGCATCACTGGTAAATAGTACCACGTGATGCGGCTGACGCTCGGTCTTCTGGGTAGCGTAGGCCGTTGGCTTCGGCTACCTCGCATGCGTCCCGTCCGCCTTTTGTCCGCTCCCGATTGGCTGATTAATTCATGCTGATCGGGTGGGGGACTTATAAGGCTGCCACATCCTCTCATTCTTTTACTCACCTGTTGTGGGATAAGTGCGGTGGTCAGGCGATATCTGATTAAGGTAAAACCATTGATCTTCCTTTGTTTCCTTCACCTTTTATGGGGGAACTTTTATTCCTTTTACCGCTGTTCAACTATATAACGCTGGGAAATCTCCATGCTGACATTATACCTTTTTGCATTGGATTCCTATATGGATTACCAAGTTTACTGGTGCTATTTGGAGGATATCTTGCGGAGGTTCCTATGCTCAGCCTTTATAATGGCGGAATCTCATGTCTAGTGTGCACTCTGTCATCATTGATGTATGCACCTTTGGTAAGCATCCACAATTAATTAGCCATTTAATCAGTTCACTTTCCATTATGAGCGCCTGTCACCTACAAGTTCAGCATTTAAAGCACCAAGGTTATCCCATTGATACTATCATCTGTATTACTTTTTAGCTCCTTTGGCTATATACATATTTTGTGAACTCTACATCCAAGCATTGTGTCTTGATTCATCTCGTGCATCATTGGGTGTTTCTTCTATGTGTAATTAGGGTATGTAATCGAGGCTTAGCCCCCATTATTAATTAATGATGAGTTGAATATTTATATGCCAATTTCTAATTTCCTTAGGCACCTTAATGGGTCCCCTGTAGCCAAATACAGGGTTGGGTGTGATTACTGTTCTCAGTGGCTTGGTGGTGTCTACCTTGTATCCTGGGATTCCGACACAGTATGTCCTGGATGTGGGGGCTGAAGGGTGGGGGATACAGCCTGGATAAGATCTTGACCGTTTTGTGACATGACTGTTCACCTCTAATATATTATATCATGTGGATTTAATTAATTAATATACTCCTTTTTCTTTTCAGTGATTTTACTTTCTGCTTTAATCTGTATATTCCCCTGATGAAGCCAATGTTTTGGCGAAACTAGTTGGGATAAATTGACCAGCGATCACCTTTCAACGTCTGTGGCGACGGTCATTATTTGGAATTGTATCATGCTTCTCCTGTTTTGATCTTTTTTCTATGTACCATGTATATGTATGAATTATATATACTTTTTAGCTTTTGATATTAATAAAAAATATAAATTTTAAACTAATTTTGTTCTAATTTTTTCAAGGCACCGTGATAATCCCACTTCTCCCTGCCTTCAATTGATTACTTTTCTAGGGATGAGGTGCCGTATCTACTAGGACATTCCTCCTATCACTTGTCCTGATAAAGCAGAAGTAAACCCATTTATTTAAGTATGGGTTTGTCAGCAGGTACTTAGCTAATGAGCCTCAGGAAGTGTCAAACCTGCTCAGCGATCCAAAACAGAAGATTAGAGCTACTGCTAAGGTCCCCCCCAAAGCTGTGTCTTGTCTACTTCATGCAGGCCAAAAGCAGCAATTTCAAATATATTTAAAGAGAACATATACAGTGGGGAAAATAATGATTTGATCCCCTGCAGATTTTGTAAGTTTGTCCACTTACAAAGAAATGAATGGTCTTTAATTTGTATCATAGGTGTATTTTAAATATAAGAGACAGAATATCAACCAAAAATCCAGAAAAAACACATGATACAAATGTTATACATTCAGTACATTCAGTTGCAGTTCAGTAAAATAAGTATTTGATCCCCAAGCAAAACATGACTTAGTACTTGGTGAAGAGACCCTTGTTGGCAAGCACAAAGGTAAGACGTTTCTTGTAGTTGATTATCAGGTTTGCACACATCTCAGGAGATATTTTTGTCCACTCTTCTTTACAGACTTTCTCAAAATCCTTAAGGTTTCTTGGCTGTTGCGTGGCAACTCGAAGTTTCAGCTCCCTCCATACATTTTCTAAAGGATTAAGGTCTGGAGACTGACTAGGCCACTCCATGACCTTAATGTGCTTCTTCTTGAGGCACTCCCTTGTTGCCGTGGCTGTATGTTTTGGGTCATTGTCATGCTGAAAGCGGAGGTCCACCCACCGCTGTAAAAATTAAAAGCCAGCAGCTAAACATACTGTAGCTGCTGACTTTTAATAGGACACTTACCTGTCCTGGAGTCCAGTGATGTTGGCACCGCAGTGGTTGCTTCCATCAGCTATCGGGTGCTGCCACCACCATAGCCAGTAAGGGAACTCAGAAGTGAAGCATTCATGGCAGGTCCCTACTGCGCATGGGTGAGGAACCCGCTGCGCTCTCCTACTGGCCCGGCGGCGGGGGGAAGGAGGAGGGAGGCGAGCGGTGACGTCAAACGGCTGAGACTCCCGGAAGTGAGGGCAGGATACCTGTATCCGGACCCCCCCCTCCCCGAAAGGTGCCAAATGTGGCTCCGGAGGGGGGAAGGAGACAAATGAGCGTAAGTTCCTCTGTAATCACACAGATGTCTCACAAGATCACAGGCAGCCCTCCCTCTTCTACAGTAGGTGATCTGAATCAGAAAAGTTGGCAGAAGTCGAGGAGCAGAGTGTTCTACACCTTGCTGCAGCCCACTAATGGTGTGAAATTCGAACGAAAAATCTTTTGAAATTCGACCCATGTATGGCCAGTCTCAGGCAGGCCATACATGGGTCGAATTTCGAAAGAATTTTCTTTTGAAAATCTTATCTAAGAATTTTCGTTCATATTTCGCACCATTAGTGGGCTGCAGCAACAGCCGATTTTCGCGCGGCCATCGAATGTGAGTAATCGGACACGTTGGAAATTTTTTGAAAACGAGCGATTTTCTAATCAATAATGGGAGAATCGCGCGAGAAATGTAATCGAAAAAGAAATGCGCATGTGCAAGAAAAGAAAATTCCCAGAAAGAAAAGAAGATTCCCAGCGACGAAAATTCTTTTCTGTAGCAACATGAGGTAAAATTGAAGGCTTGGTTGGTCGAATTTCGAAATCAATGGTGGCACCATCGGATCACAAAATGCAAGAATTTTCTGATTTTCAAAAGAAAATTCTTTCAAAATTCGACCATGTATGGTGAGCCTTAAAGCCGGAATACACGGTTATAAAATCAGCCGATCGCTCGACAGCCGACCAATGAAACAGCATTCGTTCGTCGAAATCGTTGCCAACATTGACCCATCTAAAAAAGTTGTTAAAAGAGCAATCAATTCAATACGTAGTGTTGAAGTGTCACGCACAAGTGGAAGTGATGTAGTGTGCATGTGACCTTGTAGCCACACCTTTCCACCCAGCACGAACGTTCCTACGCAATCTGTTGAAGTGACCGGCATCGGAACCAAAATATCCGTGGATTTCGTAGTGGAAGCATCTATGTGCGTTCATAGTGTATGTTCAGCGTTTGTGTGTTCACGAACGTGTATATATATATATATATATATATATATATATATATATATATATATATATATAGTGGGGCAAAAAAGTATTTAGTCAGCCACCAATTGTGCAAGTTCTCCCACTTAAAAAGATGAGAGAGGCCTGTAATTGTCATCATAGGTATACCTCAACTATGAGAGACAAAATGTGGAAACAAATCCAGACAATCACATTGTCTGATTTTTGAAAGAATTTATTTGCAAGTTATGGTGGAAAATAAGTATTTGGTCAATATCAAAAGTTTATCTCAATACTTTGTTATATATCCTTTGTTGGCAGTGACAGAGGTCAAATGTTTTCTGTAAGTCTTCACAAGGTTGTCACACACTGTTGCTGGTATGTTGGCCCATTCCTCCATGCAGATCTCCTCTAGAGCAGTGATGTTTTGGGGCTGTCGCTGGGCAACACAGACTTTCAACTCCCTCCAAAGGTTTTCTATGGAGTTGAGATCTGGAGACTGGCTAGGCCACTCCATGACCTTGAAATGCTTCTTATGAAGCTACTCCTTCATTGCCCGGGCAGTGTGTTTGGGATCATTGTCATGCTGAAAGACCCAGCCACGTTTCATCTTCAATGCCCTTGCTGATGGGAGGAGGTTTGCACTCAAAATCTCACGATACATGGCCCCATTCATTCTTTCATGTACACGGATCAGTTGTCCTGTTCCCTTTGCAGAGAAACAGCCCCAAAGCATGATGTTGCCACCCCCATGCTTCACAGTAGGTGTGGTGTTCTTTGGTTGCAACTCAGCATTCTCTCTCCTCCAAACACGACGAGTTGTGTTTCTACCAAACAGTTCTACTTTGGTTTCATCTGACCATATGACATTCTCCCAATCCTCTTCTGGATCATCCAAATGCTCTCTAGAAAACCTCAGGGGGGCCCGGACATGTACTGGCTTAAGCAGGGGGACACGTTTGGCACTGCAGGATCTGAGTCCCTGGCGGCCTAGTGTGTTACTGAAGGTAGCCTTTGTTACATTGGGCCCAGCTCTCTGCAGGTCATTCTCTAGGTCCCCCCGTGTGGTTCTGGGATTTTTGCTCACCGTTCTTGCGATCATTTTGACCCCACGGGGTGAGATCTTGCGTGGAACCCCAGATCGAGGGAGATTATCAGTGGTCTTGTATGTCTTCCATTTTCTAATTATTGCTCCCACAGTTGATTTCAAGTTCAAACAGGTGCCATTAATACAGGTAATGAGTGGAGGACAGAGGAGCCTCTTAAAGAAGAAGATACAGGTCTGTGAGAGCCAGAAATCTTGCTTGTTTGTAGGTGACCAAATACTTATTTTCCACCATAATTTGCAAATAAATTCTTTCAAAAATCAGACAATGTGATTGTCTGGATTTGTTTCCACATTTTGTCTCTCATAGTTGAGATATACCTATGATGATAATTACAGGCCTCTCTGATATTTTTAGGTGGGAGAACTTGCACAATTGGTGGCTGACTAAATACTTTTTTGCCCCACTGTACATATACATAGACTACATGCAATTATAATAATTTAAAAAATAATACACAATACGAGAATTGTTAAAGTTTTTTTTTTTAATAAATATTTTTTTTTTATATTCTATACTTTTGCTCACATTTCTTTGTTCGTGTTTATTTGGAACTTTTCATTCGTGTTTATGAAACATCATTCTTGAACACTGCTTCCGTGTCTTTGACTATTTCCGCTCATGCGTGCTAATGTTCGGAGATTTTTTACTGACTGTCACACCAAAGAATAGAATATCGTTCCTTATCAAATGATACCACACAATTTTTCCATTTTTTCAATCACACTTTTTCATTCACAATATTGATATTGGGTATTACTTGTTGGGCATCAACGAGTAGAAAATCGGTTGACCGTTCGCCGATATTCTTATCGTGTATTCCTGCTATTAGTCTGCAGGAATATTCTCCATTGTCTCACATATGAGCCCAGGTTCACACTGAGCTGCGGGAATGAAGCCGTGAGAGTTCAGCTGAACTCGCACAAATTCACTCCCGCATGTCAGTCCCGATTTCGGCTGCAATTTCAGAGACATCTGTGCAGGTTTCTGCACAGATGTCAATGTAAATCGCAGCCCGAAATCGCAAAAAGTAGTACAGAAACTACTTTTTGAAATCCGTGCAGCGCCGTAGATGCGGCATCGCACCAATTAGAACAGTGCCCATGACGGCAATTGCCGCCGATTTGACATGATTTGAAATGCTCCAGTGTGAACCAGGGCTGAAGGAAATTTGAATGCAGATAACAGATGGGCAAAACTCACGGCGCTTGTCATCTTGTCACATGTCCATCACCACATTCCCAGGAGCAAAAAAAATGTAATAGCTTTATGTAAAAGGCAGGCAAAAAAGATAGCTAAGCATTTTTTGGTAATAAAAAATGATTGTTCTTATATTAACACATATTTTTATGCAATAATGTCCCATGAGCATTAACGCACACTGGCGCAGCTATGCATTAATCACAAAGGTAAGTCGAGCCATGACAGAAGGAGATATTTATTGCAAGTAAAATCTAAGGATCAGTACAAAACCTGGTGGCCTTTTCAATGCAGATTCTTCAATTTTTTATTTTATCCAGGACGACCAAAAATATCACCATACGCCTTGTACTTTCGTGATAGCTATTCTGGGCAAAAGTCTCATGGTAGCATCCGAAAAAGCTGTGCTGTCTGTATGGTATCCCAGATTGGAGCCAAATTTGCTAGCGCTGTGTTAACTCTTCCAATGTATTCCATTTACAAAAGAAAGATCCAGGCTTTTATTAAATGGAAAGTACAGTGTATTCTAGGGAACATATGTTTTCAGCTATTATTGCAGTGCTTACTTTTATTTATGAACATTTAATGCCTGCCCTTCAATATTTTTGTTCTTGCACTAAATCGCAGTAAAGACTATGAAGTTAAGTTGCAATTGGATGAGATAGATAGATTACCTACTAGAGGGAGCTCTTAGTTCGACTCACCTTTATTCACCCTCTCTGCTTAAAGGAAACCTGTGGCCAGGCTATAGAAATTCATATATTTAAAGTGTAATTTTTTTTCCTATAAAAATAACAAACATGTTATACTTCCCTGCTCTGTTGCAGTGGATTTTCACAGAGCAGCTAAGATCCTCCTCTTCTCAGGTCCCTCTTCTGTGATACTGGCCCCTCCCTCCTGTTCAGTGCCCCTACAGCAAGCAGCTTGCTATGGGGGCACCCATGAATCCTGCACTCTGTATGTAGCGTACTCCTGAATGCTGCGCTCTGTAGGCAGTGCACTTCTGATCCCTGCACTCTGTACACAGTGCACCTCTGAACCCTGCACTCTGTACGTAGTGCACCTCTGAACCCTGCACTCAGTATGTAGTGCACCTCTGAACCCTGCACTCAGTACGTAGTGCACCTCTGAACCCTGCACTCTGTACGTAGCACACTCATAAACCCTGAACTCTGAACCCTGAACCCTGCATGCCTGAGCTCTTCACTCTGTATGCAGTGCACTCCTGAACTCTGCAACCTGTGCAGAACGCACTACTGGTATTTAACAATGCCCCATTAAGACCCTCCCACTGTTAGGCGGTAGTGTGATGCGTGGTTGAGTTCCTGCACCTATTCTCTGAGAAAAAAAGCCCTGCCCATGCCATCATACTTCCCTAATACACCCATGTGCATGAGGTCATAGTGTGATTGAGGATGAATTACTCAGCAGTACATGCAGCTACAAGATCAGTGAAGCCTTGTTTTTAGCACTTGTTAAAGTGATTGTAAACGATCACCTTGTAAAACAACCCATTCAGTTTAAAATAGAAATGAAAAGCAAAACATTTTTGTATAGTTAGAAAAAAAAAACAATATAAATACCCTTTTTTTTTATAAGTGATCACATTCCCTCTGTTCTCAGCTGCATAAGTGCTGGAGGGAGGAGTACCAGCAGCACACTGAGCTTACCAGTGAATGGCTGTGCAGCAAGGGTATCAGGACAAGTCTGATGATTGGAGGAGAGTACACTGAGTTCCCAGCATAGCTAGAGAACTGACCACAATGTTCTCTCCTGCTTAGTGTGGGGATTTCACATAAAGGAAGCAATACAAAGAGAACAGGATACTTTCTCATACAAGCACATGGAACAGCAGGCACATAACAGGAATATGAAGTGTTGGGGTAACAAACGTTTTAAGAATACTTAAGAATACTTTAATGTCTATAGTCTGGCTATGGATTTATTTATTAACTGTTGAGATAAAAATGGAAAATTGTATACTCACCTTTCCGTAATTTTCCTTTCCTGACGCATCTTCATGGCAGCACACACTGGGTTGTGACTCCGCCTCCACAACCTGACAGGATTGGTCTAGCTATAAAAGTTTGAAGAGAGATGACCCCCACCATTCTCTGTATATATCATCTAAGAACAGGGTGGGAACCTGTGTGCTGCCATGAAGATGCGTCAGGAAAGGAAAATTACGGAAAGGTGAGTATACAATTTTCCATTTTCCTGACGCCTTCATGGCAGCACACACTGGGAAATAACTCGCCAGTCGGGAGGGTGCAAACAAACACATTTTATTATTCTAAAGAGCTGTGGAGTTGGCTTTAATAATGGATCTGCCAAAGTCTGCTGTTGTTAGTTGAGCAAAGTCAATTTTGTAGTGAGAAGTAAACGTATGTCTAGATGACCAGGTCGCTGCTTTACATATTGTTTCTGGTGAAACCCTGCAGTATGCTGCCCATGAAGTTGCCACTGCCCTGGTTGAATGTGCCTTGATACCTTCCGGGATATTAAGTTGCTGAGTAGAGTATGCCTTTTTGATGGTGTTAACCAGCCAGGATGCGATCGTTCGAGAAGTTGCTGGATGACCTTTCCTAGGTCCGTGTGGAATTACGAGAAGAGTATCGGTCTTCCTGAAGGAAGCTGTGGTTTCTAGATAGTTGGTAATGACTGTTTTGATATCTAATGCATGAGGCTCACCTTGGTCGTCAGTAAAGGATGGAAGGGTGATATCCTGGTTATAATGAAAAGAAGATGCTACTTTGGGAGCGAAATGTTCCGAAGGCTTCAATACCACTCTATTGGGATAGAGAACTAGGTACGGTTCTGTTATCAGTAGTGCTCTAAGTTCCGAAACTCTTTTTGCAGATGTAATAGCGATAAGGAAGGTTAGCTTTAGAGTCAGGTTCCAAAGAGATATTGATTCAACCGGAAAAAAAGGAGGTTTTGATAATGCGTCAAGTACTGTAGAAAGATCCCATGCTGGAAAAGTGGGTTTTCTTGGAGGTCTGATTTTTAGGCAAGCCTTCATGAACTGGATCACCAGAGGATGCAGGGCCCATCTAATGCCTGTTTTAGCCGATAGGGCAGAAATCTGGACTTTAAGGGTACTTGAGCTTAATCCTTTGTTAATACCCAGCTGAAGGAATTCCAGAACTTGCGGTGGCTCGGGTGATACTGGGTTCCAATTTTTTTGTTGAGCTAGTGAACAAAACCTATCCCAGACTTGTGAGTACGTTTTGTTGGTGGTGCTTTTTCTTGCTTGTAAAAGGGTTGCAATTACTTCCTGCGAGCATCCCTGCTCTAATAGCCTAGTCCTTTCAATTTCCAAGCTGTCAAGTGTAGTTTCTCTGGTGCTGGATGTAGAAATTGACCCTGAGATAGGAGGTCTGATGTTACCGGGAGAGGCAGTGGATGTTGCAGGCTGAGCTGTAGTAGGGTAGTGAACCAAGGTCTCCTCGGCCAAAGAGGAATTACTGCTATTACTGTGGCTGACGATCTCCGAAGCCTGGATAGGAACCTCGCGATTAAGGGTACTGGTGGAAAGATGTAGCCCAGCTTGAAATTCCATGGATGGGTCAGACAGTCTATCCCCTCGGCCGACGGGAAAGCCGCCCTTGACAGGAATCTCCGACATTTGGTGTTCGTAGGGGTGGCTGCTAGGTCGATCTCCGGTATTCCCCAAGTTGTTGACAGGAGGGAAAAAGCTTGTTGGCTCAATGACCACTCGTTGTTCGAGAGAAGTTCCCTGCTCAAATAGTCGGCCAGCATGTTCTGGGCTGCTGGGACATATACCGCTCTCAGGTCTACTAGATGCACTTGTGCCCAATCCATGATAGGACGAACTTCTTCCATTAATGTGCGACTCCTCGTACCCCCTTGCCTCTGAATATATGCTACTGCTACTCTGTTGTCCATTTGGATCACAACGCTTTTTCCCGTCAGGTATGGAGAGAAAGCCAGGAGTGCCTGAAAGGCTGCTCTGAGTTCTAGTATATTCGACACTATACCATGAGCTTGAAACTTCCACTGCCCCTGGGCTGCTAGGTTTTGGTAATGAGCTCCCCATCCTGCCTGGCTGGCGTCCGAAGTGACCACCTCTGGCTGTGGAGGTACTATAGGTTTGTATCTTTTGAGGTTGCTGGATCGTGTCCACCACCATATGGATTGTTTCACATACCTGTGAATGTAGATCGTCTGAAGCATTGATGCTCCATTCCACTGCCTCAGGAAGGAATTCTGTAAGATTCTTGTGTGCCATTGGGACCACTGGATCATGGGCAGGGTTGCAGACATGGAGCCTAGGATACTCATACATACTCTGGCTGGTAGGTGTGTAGCTGAGATTAGCCTCTGAATTTTCTGGATCAGGGGCATGATCTTCTCCTGAGGAAGCTGCACTCTGTTCTGGATGGTGTCTAGTTCTGCCCCCAGAAATACCATCTTCTGTGTGGGTTGTAGTCTGCTTTTCTGCCAGTTCACTAGCCAACTGAAATCTTGCAGAGTTGAGAGTAAGATTTCTCGGTGTTGTATCAGGACCTGGCGACTCTCTGCTAGAAGAAGTATGTCGTCTAGATAATGGTGCACCCTCAGACCTTTTTCCCTGAGGTATGCAATGACGGGTAGAAGAACTTTGGTGAAGGTCCTGGGAGCCGACGAGATGCCGAAGGGTAGGCACTGGAATTGGAAGTGATGTTGGTTGATTGAAAAGCGGAGAAATTTTTGAAAGGCAGGATGTACTGGGATGTGAAGATAAGCGTCCGATAAATCTACGGACAGCATCCAATCGTCTAGATTTACTGCTAACAGAATGGATTGTAGACTTTCCATTTTGAAGGATTCTAACTTGATGTTTCTGTTTAGTCTCTTTAAGTCCAACACTGGCCGTAAGTCCCCTGTCTTCTTTTTTACTAGAAAAAGAGGGGAGTAGAATCCTCTGCCCCTTTGACATAGCGGAACCTCCAAAATGGCCCTTTTCTGTACTAATTCTGTTATGTACTTCAGAAGAATCCTTTTCTTGTCTGGAGAAGACGGTAGTTTTGTTGGAAGGAAGTGGTTTCTGGGAATCTTGCACAGGAATTTCCACTTGTGACCGAATTTGATCGTGGAAATGGTCCAAGGGTCCTTGATGTTTTCTGACCATATTCGTGCAAATTCTTTGAGTCTGGCGCCCACCCTCAGAGGATGGGCGGGCGTACCTTCAAAAGGACTTCTGTTGTTCGCCGGAAGGGGTGGCCTTGGTTTTCCGCATCCTCAGAAAGGATGATTGTGTGTTCCTCCAGTTTCTTTTAAATTCTTTACCTGGTCTATAGGTTTTGGCTTCTCTGTATCTTTCGGGAAGACTACCCTTGTAAGCAGGACCTCTTGATCTCCTAGGTCTTTTGTCAGAGGGAATAAGGCCGGATTTTCCCCCTGTTACTTTGGAAATGGCTGCATCCAACTTAGAGCCGAAGAGATTCGAACCATCATAGGGGATTTTGCACCAATTCGTCTTTGATGCTGTGTCGGCCACCCAGGGTTTTAACCACAGAGCCCTCCTAGCCATCACAGAGGCTAACATTGCTCGGGCCGAGCACCTGATAACGTCCACGGAGGCTTCTGTGATAAAATCGCCTGCCAATTTGAGTTCCTACAGAGACGTAATCACTTTCTGTAAGTCTGCTCCTTCTTGGAGAGATTTTTCAATATTGACAGTCCAGCTAGAGATGGCTCTACCAACTGCTGCTGTGGTGACTGCTGGTCTACATGCGCCACCTGCTGTGGAGTAGGCCTTCTTGAGTTCCAGATCAATCTTCCGATCTAGAACGTCACGGAAAGAAACAGCGTCCTCGATGGGTAGGGTGACATGTCTTGCCAGACGCATTAGGGAGGCATCCACAGTGGGAGCGTTAATCAAGGGATTGACTTTAGGTTCTTTCAAAGGATACATCTTGGCTAGCCTATTGTTTAGGCTGGGCCTCTTGTCGGATCTTTCCCACTCATCCTTGATCAAATCATTCAATTCCTCAATGAAAGGGAAGGTCTCTGGGTCCCTCTTTAGGTTTGGAAAATACTTCCGGATTTTCTGAGGTGCTTCCTCAGATTCTTCCCAACCTATGGCTTCCTTGACTGATTTTGCAAATGGTTCGACCAGACTGAAGTCAAACCCTGGTGGTACATCTGGATCTTCGTTTTCTGAAGGGGATTCTGGTTCCATCCCAGCCTCGATAGCTGAACGAGGGGGGGTCATGGAAGTACCTGGGTCTGATCTGGCCGGCATGGGTGTTGCTGATTCCATTATGGATTCTCGCACGGATTCCCGAATTAGTTTGGTTACTTCTCTGACGTCAGATTCTCTTTCTTTTGTGGCTTCATTGAAGCACGTACGGCATGCTAATTTGTCTGGCAATGCGGTGGCGCCACAAACCCAGCAGGTATTAACTGCGGGACGGGTATGTTGACTTCGCCCATGACGTGATGAAGAAGATCCTCTGTGATGTGATCGACTACGCCGAGAGTGACTGCGGCGTGAGTGACCATGGCGGGAATGACTACGGCGTGAGTGCCTGTGACGGGATGAGGAGCGTGACCGACTTCTGCGGGATTTCCTGCTTGAGTGACTTGATTTCTCTGTGCGTTTTGATTTAGACCTGGAAGGGCTGTCAGAAGGATTCTTGTTAGAAGATATGCTCTCTTTTTTCTCTCTCTCTTCAATACTTACCACTGAATGCGGACAGCCTCTTACCTTACCGGCCGTGGATGGTCTGCTGGGGCAGTGGTCTCCATGAGCAGAGAGGAAGAGGCAGGCAGGAATAGAAGAAGTTCTGGAAGGAGGACAGAACAGACATATATATATGTGTGTATAAACATATACACACTACCTTCATCATGACGATTTTATTTATTTATTTATTTAAAAGATAAACAAAGAATAAAAATCAGAGAGGAAGAGAAACAGGCACTTACCTGGATCCAGTGGAGTAGTTTCTGGGCAATGATGTGCAGAAACGAAGGCTGGAACCATAACCAGAATGTTTTCCTTCATCTGGAGTCCTCTTTTAAAAAAGACCGCCGCCGTCGCGGCAAAATGACGCTTCGCGCATGCGCAGAAGCAGCGCGAAGATTCCGGCGCCATCTTGGAATCTGGAAAAGGCTTAGAACGGCCCTATCTTTGCCCCTCGCGCATGCGCGATGCAGATGAGACACGCGGTGGCCATGACAGGCATAGAACTAGCGCTGTGGGACTAAAGGTCCCAGAGGAGAACAAAAAAGCATAAGAAAGGTAAGAAAAGATGCCAAGTCTATTGGAAGATGTTGGGATTAGATAGTAGAAAGATACTGGAGGTAAAAGTGAAAGGAAAGAAGGAAAAAGAGAAAACGGAGACCACTGCAAATGTTGAAGCTTCTTTAAAGCTTGCTAAATGCCAGAGGATATGTGCTGAAGCCCCTGAGACCACCAGAGTGGGGTTCCCTCCATAGAAGCTCCTTTAGAGACTGTACAGGAGGGACTTCCAAACAGGAGAGGCTTGAACCTGCTGGGGCGATGCGGTAAGAGGCTCTGCGATGTCCATCCATCTTGTCAGGTGAGGATAAAAAAGAGAATGGTGGGGGTCATCTCTCTTCAAACTTTTATAGCTAGACCAATCCTGTCAGGTTGTGGAGGCGGAGTCACAACCCAGTGTGTGCTGCCATGAAGGCGTCAGGAAATACGGAGGGAGTGCATTGTTTTTAATGAGTCATGTGACTCATAGGGTGACCACATTTCCAAACTGCCATTCAGGGACAATTTTCCCAAGGACTGGGGGGGGGGGTTTGTGTTGAATGTAGTCTCGGGGTTGACGGGATTTCGGCGGCGAGTGATTTGTCGGGTGAATGGCTGGTTTTAGCACTTATATCATCCCAACACCAACACCCTGCTTATATCATCACTTATATAATCTCAACACCATGCTTGAAATGTATTTCTATTATTACATTGTAATAATAGACCCCCCTCCCTTAGTACAGACTCCCCCCCTCCCTCAGTACGGATCTCTCCTCCACTAACTATAGACCCCCTCCCGCAGTACGGACCCCCCTCTTCTCCACTATGTATAGACCCCCCTCCCTCAGTACGGACCCCCCTCCACCAAGTATAGACCCCCTTCCTCAGTACGGACCCCCCTCTCCACTAAGTATAGAACCCCCTCCCTCAGTACGGAACCCCCTCCACTAAGTATAGACCCCCTCCCTCAGTAGGGACCCCCCCTCTCCACTAAGTATAGACCCCCCTCCCTCAGTACGTACCCCCCTCTCCACTAAGTATAGACCCCACTCTCTCAGTATGGACCCCCCTCAGTATAGACCCCCCACTAAATACAGACCTCTCCTGCATTAGTTTAGACCCCCCGACTAAGAATAGACCCCCCTCCCTCAGTACTGACCCCCCTCCCTCAGTACAGACCCCTCCACTAAGTACAGACCCCCCTCCCTCAGTATGGACCCCCCACTACGTACAGACCCCCCACGGTACTGACCCCCCTCCTTCAGTACAGACGCCCACACTAAGTACAGAACCCCCCACAGTACTGACCCCCTCCCCTTCCACTTGTGCTAGTAGAGAGGTGGGGGTTGGAAATGTGCTGGGGGGGTGCTTTTTACCTTTTTCCTCATCACTGTCCCTCTCCCCCTCCTCAGTCCATCTACATACATATAATAATATAAGCTTACAACAGACCTCAGATCAGTGCCAGTGTCCCTCCCTCCTGTGTACATGTAAACAGCCAAGGAGGAGGAGGCGGCTTTGGCCCACTCTGCGGTATGAGGCAGGGATACAGCCGGGGGCAGAGCCACGGAGAACGTAATCCAGACTGCAGTGCCGGTGGATTAGTGTCTTTGGGGTTGCCCCCGCTTACAGCCTAGTCTGGCATGGTGGAGAGTGTTAGGTGTGGAGGAGGAGAAAGTTAACTTCTCCACCGCTTTGCATGCTGGGCAGAGTCACTGCTGTGAGGTCAGAGTCTCAGGTGGAGCTGGAGCGAGCACCAGCGCTATGGCAGGGTTTGCTCGCTCTGTCAATTTCATTTCGGGACATTGTATTGTCCCGGAATGAAGGTGACAAGGACCCGGGACAGACCTGCTAATTGCGGGACTGTCCCGGGCAATCTGGGACACGTGGGCACCCTAGTGACTCGTGGGCTCCCATTGTGAAAAAGTGGAGTAAAGCACAGCCATTGTGTATCACCGCAAACAAGGGAACAGAGCCTGTAGTGTCAAAATGTAGATGTACCATGTATATTTATATTTACAAACTATACAAAGAAATAAAGATTTTCAAAACACTCACTGATAAGATTATCATAAAACTAAACTGTACTATATGTCTTAAAAAAAAAAAATCAAAAAAGTCTTTGTATAAATAAGAACACAATGCAAAGACAAAATATAATAATCAATAGCGGTTTACCTGACCTAAAACTTTTTTAGACTCTAGAATAAAAGCTAATGATCCAAATTATATTTTCGCTAGCTATTATTCCAAAGGTTTTAGGTTATCTGTGTACGCTCAAGACAATGCTAACTATTGCACATTGTGGTCCAAATGCAGAGAGAGACAAACCCAAGTAATATCATTTAGCATTTTGTCTGGAATTGCTCCTGAAAAATAGCAGTCACCTTCCTGGTATTTGAGTGTACCTAGGCACCCCGGTGCCCACAGCATCATAGCAGACTATCTGCAGTTCAAGATGTAAGGTACTGCTGCCTCTAAGTGCTGGTCTCAGTACATTTAGAGATGTCACTCCTGTGCTGCTTACTATTCTCCTTGCTGAAAGCTCTGACATGAGGAAGCAAAGCCTTGCCTCCACCAATATGGCCACCTCCACACAGAGGCAAAGTGAATTAAAGGCATTGTAAATTAGCAATAAGAAGAGGCCACAAGCAATGCTGTTGACCAGTCCTTTGCCCTCTGCTTGCCCTTTTTTTGTCTACAGTTAAATCTTCTTTAACATTATACCTTCATCCAGAGTTAACTGCAGGTGCACAGCCATACTAGAAATGGGGCAGTTGCTCTGGAGCCACCACGATGTGCATGTAGGACATAGTGGGCTATGGCTTAGTAATCTAGGACTGCTGGGGGGTTTGGCATTTATTTTAAGAAATAGGGGGTGCCCATCCGTATCTGACCCAGGCCAAACCACTTCTTAAAAACAGTACAGTGTGTGTATTATATGCACTCTTTAAATCAATGTTACCTCATAAAACAATCAAAACCAGAATATTCTGCTGACCTGGTGCTGAGGAGGGAGATTCTGAGTATGGAAATAATGATGTACTCTACCTTTTCCTTCTCCAGAACAAGAGACTGGTGATCACAGATGAGGCCCCCAGGGAAGAAACATTTAAGGTCTTGGATGGCAGCCTGATAAGAAGTGGAACCTGCAGAACACGGAAAGTGGTGTAAAGAATGGAACAATAACCTAATGGACAACTATGTACTGTATATTCCATATTAACACAACTTGAATTAAACTTTAACAACCCAACAATTAATGAACCCGTACTTCGTTTTTACATGAAATAGCGATAATTATTTCCTAAGAGCAATCACCGTAGGATGCCTACTATTCCCTTTATTAGTCCGAAAAGCATTTTGTGTCTAAGTTTAGATATTTAGAAACATAAGGAATAATTAGAAGAGTTAAGCACAATTAAGGGGTACTGGTATTAAATGTGCAAAAGTCACAGGAAATCTGAGATAACACTTAGGACAAAAAGGTATTTAAAGCAAACATGTGCTTTGTCCATGCCGGGCAAAGCAAAAATTGTGCTTTAATGCCCATCTTCCAAGCAGTGCATACCTCACCATGGATGCCAAAGTGCCCATGTACTACAAAAATACATCTCGCTCACCTTCCTACCATGTGACAGCTCTAGTGTTTGGCCCAGCATTATCACATGGGGGCAGAGAAATAGTCCTCATCACTAACCTTAACCCTACGAGCAGGGCTGGACTGGGACAAAAATTTGGCCCTGGACTTCATCCAGACTGGCCCACTTTGACAGGTCTCTCCCATGCCGGCTTGCCACCCAAGCCCCCCCCCCCCCCCCACTAGCCATTAGCCGTTCTACATTATTTCTCTTATAGGCAGTACCAGTGGGGAAGCTAGACATTATTTCACCTGGGGCAAAGAATCAGTTTGGCGCCCCCCCCCAATGGGACAAGATTAGGCAGGAAAGTGAGGCCGCCCTCCTTCCAGATCGTATGATGAGCTTCTCAGTGTTGACTCCTGAGCATCATGTCTGTATTCAGGCGCGCTGCATAACTAGCCAGGGAGAGGAGGTGAGCACTGCGGGGGGGGGGGGGGGGACAGAGGACCGGAGGGAGGCAGCGGTCCACTGTCACTGAAATCGGCCCACTGAGCCATCGGCCCACCGGGAAACTCCCTGTAGTCCCAATGGCCAGTACATGCCTGCCTACGAGTCCAACAGCAGCAAGAAACATAGGAAGGGCTTTCCTCGCTCCCAATGCCTGAACTGAGCAATGGGGGAGGGAAGGAGGGTACTGCACAAGTTTGCTTTAAAGTTGAAATATGGCCAAAAATGGTCTTTGGCTATTTTCATAAAAATAAATTGGCTCTAGGGATGTGTGCCCCATCTCTAGCTGCCTCTGTATCTTACTTTTACTCAGGCAGCAATCCCCAGTCAGCGCCAAATGTCCAGCATTGAGATTTTTTTAAACTTTACATTTTTATTAGCATTATAAAGCGCAATCCAAGGAGTGTGAACATTCTTAGTTACAGTAAGTATGTTATGGTTAACACCATTTAACAACAAACAACCATAAATTAATAAGTAATATAGTAAACCATCGTATGGTGCAAGATCTTGCAGTAAAATAAGTCCTTTGATCCGTCTACCCAAATGGGTGCTAATGTAGATGGATCCAATTCCACTCTTTATAAAGGTGACAGGTACAATAAGAATAGATCAGTAGTATCCAACCTAATTACACATCACAACCTTTTAAATAGTTAGAGGCTCTTTGATTCTTCCAGTTTCTTATAAAATTATTAACTGAGGAGTTTTTCCGAGCTAGAAGAAGCTCATATTAGGCTTGAGTGTTTACTCTAGCGACCACCCTTGACAAGTTAGGAGTTTCTGTAGATTTCCACATGCTTGTGATGGGTAGCCTTGCCGCTACCAGAGTATGTGTTACTTTCGTCCTAAAACATATTGGTTATCAATCCAGATTTATTCCCAATAAGGCCATTTCTGGTGTCAATTCTTTTAACATGCCTGTGAGGTCTCCTATAAAAGAGGAGATGGCGTTCCAGAAACTTGTTAAATTTTTGCAGGCCCATAGTGTATGGTATAGATTACCTAAAGACTCACTGAACCTCTAACATAATGGTGATATGGAGGGGAATATTTTTGCCAATCTATATAGGGTCAGATACCACCCTAATAAGGATTTTTTGAGAATTGTCCCAATGTTCAATGCAAGTAGATGTTTTAGTTATTGTTGTTATAGCTTTTTTCCATTGTTCCCAAGAGAATGTTTGTGAGAGTTCTTTCTCCCATTTCAACATGTTGGGATTTTTCCCATTTGTAGAGATGGATGAAAGGAGGTTATAAAATAAATATATTCCCCTTTTTTATTTAGATGGGTATCTGTTAAGTATTCCCAGATTATCGTGGGAATGGTTATGTCTTCTAGTTTTAATTTTTTTAGGAGGTTGTTTTTGTTCTTTTTATTTTCGACTATGTTTTTGAGATGATCTGGTAGATATTGGTAGGATTTGAAATCCTTGCTATACCCAATCACTTGTTGATTTTTTTATTCTACAGCATTCTACTATTCTTGTCAGAGTTGGTACTTTAGTACAAGGAATTTCTTTATTAGATTTGGAAAGAATATCTTTCCATGCAATTAAGGTAGCTTTTATAGATACAAGGTTGGGTATGAATATTATTTTTTTGTATTATATGCTTGACCATAGACAGAGCGTATAAATCATGTCCTTTTGTGAATTCTTTTTCTATATGCACCCATAATTTGTCATTGGGGGTGGCAAACCAAAATTTCATTTGGTCTAATAAGGAGGCATAATAATAATTTTTAATATTTGGTAGTCCCATTCCACCAAATTCTGTATTAGTGGTTAGTATATCAAATGCTACCCTTGTTTTTTTTCTCATTCCATATGAATTTCTTCATTTTTGTATTAATTTGTGTAAAAAATGTTGCTGGTATCAAAATTAGGAGGGAACGAAAATAATATAATATCTTGGGTAAGGTTTTCATTTTAAAGGCTGCTATCTTCCCAACCCACGATAGTTGTACTTTTTAAATTTTTTGCAGATCTATATTAATTTGTTCTGTTAGTTTGATGTATATAATTTAAATGCGGGATAGGAAAGTTGTATGCCTAGATAGGTGATGGATGGTTCATTCCAGTTGTAGTCATAATTCTTGCTTAGTATATCAATTTGGTTTTTGGGGATGTTCATGGGTAATACATAACATTTATTTTGCTTAACTTTGTAGTAGGAGACCTCCCCATAATGATGTAGTAATTTTCTAATTTTTGGTATGGAGGATTCGGGGTTAGATAAAGTTAAAATGATATCATCAGCAAAAAGTCCAATTTTATGCTTGTGTTTTCCAATAGTGATTCCAGTAATTTCAGGGTTTTTTCTTATACTTTCTGCTAATGGCTTTATTATTAGTGAGAAGATTATAGGGGACAATGAACATCCCTGCCTAGTTTCATTCGTCAGTTTAAAGTTTTTGGATAGTGTTCCCGAAGAGTATACTGTGGCTGAGGGTTGTGAATATAAGGACATAATGGCTGAATGAATAAATCCCGTGATACCAAATTTTTTAGAGTTTGAGATATGAATTGCCAATGCACCCTATCAAACGCTTTTTCTGCATCAAGTGCTAGGAAGATAGCTGGAGTATGGCTTCCTTTCACGAATCCCACTTGATCTGCCCCAATAAGGTAGGAGGTTATGTTTAGTAAACGATTCGCTATAATTTTCGCGTACATTTTAATATCCGAATTTAGTAATGATATTGGCCTATAGTTGCTTGGTGCTGTTGGGTCTTTATATGATTTTGGAAGTGTAATTATTAGTGCTTCTAGCATTTCTTCCGGGTATTGATTATCATTTTAGTTAAATGTGGTGATAAAATTTCTGTAAAGGCTTGATAATATTCCCCTGATAACCCATCTTTACCTGGGGTTTTTTTTTTGGGCGTGGTTTCATTTATTGTAATAGGATTATTTAACAATGTTAAGTCGTTGGGGTCTATTTCTGGAAGATTTATTTTGCTTAAAAATTCTGATATATTTTTGTTTGTAGGTTGGGGGATACTTTTATCTTATTTAAGGTTGTATAGGGATTCGTAATAATCTGCAAATGTGTTAGCTATTTTTTTTAGGGTCGTAATTTAATGTACCTGAGATATGGTGTTTTAAACTTTTTTTTTTTATTTTGGAGTTTTTTTTTTTTTTGTAGATTTGCTAATAGTTTGCCAGCTTTATTGCTTTGAGAGTAGTAATTCAACTTCAGTTTTTTCAAGTATTTATCATGGTCTTCTATTAACAGATCTCTCAGATCCACCCTTAGATTATTCAGTTGTATAGTTAATTTAGGATCTTTGGGATTCTTTTTATGTTTTTCCTCTACTGACGCGATCTCTTCTAGAGTTTTATTCATTAAATTAAAATGTCCTCTTTTTTCTTTTGCTGCTATTTGTAGTATTATGCCTCTGATATAGGCTTTGTGTGAACACCATAAGGTGGTATTTTCCACCGAACCATCATCATTGAAATTAAAGAATTCCTTAAGTTTTTCTTTTATCACTGACAAATGGATTTGTTGAGATAAAATATAGGTATTGTTCCTCCATAATTTGTTATTAGTACAGGTTCGGCCTGTTTTGATTTCCAATGTTATTGGAGCATGAGCAGACCAGCAAATGTTATGGATCTGAGCTTTAATTACATTTGGGAGCAAGATTTTGTCCGTGATAAAATAGTCAATCCCGGAATAGAATTTGTGAACCTGGGAATAAAAGGTGTAATCTATGAAATTCGTTATTTTTTAATTCGGACATTCGGATGCATCCGAATGTCGGAAAGATGCAAAATTGGGCCGAATTAAGATTCGTTATGAAACGAATTGCACATGTCTAGTGTAATCTCTTTCACTGGAGTGTAAACACCTCCAGGGATCATACATATCTTCCATAAAGAACATTTTATTGAGTCCGGATCTATTGGGTTTGCCTTGCTTGTTGGTGTTGATAATGGGGTCTAGAGGTGCATTAAAGTCCCCACATAATATTAGGCGGCCTTTCTGTATTTTCCGAGCTTTTTGTAGAGTTTTTTGGATAAAATGTTGTGGGTTCTTGTTGGGGGCATATATATTGACAATAGTGTAGTTTTCATTCTCAATATTTGCAACTAATATGATAAATCTTCTTCTAATGGTTGAAAGGACACCAAGTCTTTTATTATCGTTATTACTCCCTTCTTCATCCGAGAGTTGTTGGATACATATATATGAGGAAAGTTATTATGAGAAAATTTCTGAGCTTTATCCTCTGCAAAATGCGATTCTTGTATGCATATAAATATCGCTGTTCAATTTTAATATGTCTTTCCAAAGAGCTTTCCGTTTGAATGGACTATTAAGGCCCCTTACATTCAGTGACATAAATTTCCATGAAAATGGTAATTTTGGATGCTAAAGAAAAACATAATTGTATTTATCCTGATGGTTGGAATTTTGATTTCTGTCCCTGTTGTATTCTGTTTTGCCCAGTAGGTGGTACCATTTATAAATCCAGAGAGGTTTTAGTTTCCAACTGTTCAACAAAAAAGTCAAGGTAACAATAAACTTGGTAATATAAAAGAGGGAGATAAAGATATTCTCCCGTGTACAGTTTATATGTACTTGTTTTTGGGGTTAACATAGAAACAGTTCAACTGAAAAACAATAAGTCTCTGGCTTAGGGTTTCCTGAGCTGAGCTTTCTTGAGAGGCTACTTTGCCTTCTGATTGAGTAGATTTCAGTATGTATTATTTAGAGGCAGATCCATAGAAGGGTAATGAAGAAAGCATGTCATTTATGGCTAGTTTGCCATTGTTGTGGGATTTTTCCCGGTGTGGCTTTTTCCCATGCGTTATCTTTGCCTGAAGGCCCCATTTTTTCAAAAGTTTCAGGCCATCTTCCATATTGATGATGGTATATTCTTTTCCATCTCTTTCCAGCATTAGTTTCTTTCCAGCATTAGTTTTGTAGGGAAACCCCACTTATAGATGATTTTGTGATTACTAAGAATTTTAGTTATTGTATTAAGATTTTTGCGTGCTTGTATAGTTGCCTGTGAAAGATCCGAGTACAATATTATTCCAGAATATGGGTCAGGTAGTGGTGCGTTATGTCTTGCAAAATGCATAAGTTGCTCCTTCACTTCGAAAAAATTAATTTTTGCAATCACATCTCTGGGTAGCTTTTCTGGTATACGTTATGTTAGGTAGTCTATGTGCTCGGTCTATCATGAGCTCTTGATGTGGGATTTCAGGTAGTAGAGTAGATATCATCTCTTTTGGGAAGCTTTTCAGATCAGAAGGTTTAACATTCTCCGGAATACTTTGGAATTTTACATTGTTCCTTCTTGAACGATCTTCCAAATCAATTACCTTCAATTTGAGGTTTTTAATTTCATCTTCTAATTCAAAATGTGCATCTACCAGCTCATTGTGTGCATCCGTAAAATCGCACATTTTATTTTCCACATACTCCACTTGTTCTCCTAGTGCATCCATTTCTTTTTTGGATTGATTTATAAAACACTTCATATCATACTGCAGTGCTCCTCTTAGAGACATTATTATGTCCTTAATAGTTGTGTCAGAGACAGGCTGACCTGTAGTGGGTATAGCTGTAACTTGTGGACCATAGGGGTTTTGTTCCATTATAATAGCATTGTCATGTAGAATAGCACTTACATTCTCCTCAGATGAAGTGATTTTCCTCTTCTGCTTCAGAGGGCTGCTGGTGTCATCCTGGGAATGCAGAACTTTCCTTGCTAGTTCTGCTTGCGATACATTTCCTTCTACAGCATGTTCACCTTGCTGTAAGTAAGGTCTTTTGCACTATAAAGGGAATGTATAATATAGTACTCTGATAAATTGCAGCTAGATCTAAAGTGTATGAGTGCACTAAATTGGTATAAAATAAATAAGTGATCAGCGCAACTTGTAACGCCATCCAAATTAAAGATCTGCTGTTTTTTTCACTACTCTGTTGTAAGTTTCCACTTGGCTTTTAAATAAATCAATCAGTTTATACATTCTACACTATGGGAGATTCTTCTTAATCCCCTGTACATATCCGTTGGGAATGAACGTCCGTATGGACTAAGCCAGAGCCACCATCTAATATACAATACCTGGAGAGGGCCATCTACCATCACAACATCTTGGAAAGGTCTCCAGCTACACCCATCTCCACTGCTTTTCACTATCTATATGGAGGTAAGAGTCTAGTGAACACTGTGTGATACACACAAAGAGTAACACACCGGCGATTTTATTGAAGAGCACTTATTGAAGCACTGTCTGCACTTTGTTTTATCATAGACTTTATTTGTCTTCACTTCATGAACTATTGCAGCACCACTATTTGTTGTGTCAACAGTGTGATAAAGAGAGATTATACGGATTATTGCTACATTCATCTAGATCAATTACATGTGTCTCATTGATATATTGCATATACATAGGAATTCTATTATTGATATTTTTATATATATATATATATATATATATATATATATATATATATATTTTTTTTTTTTTTTTTTTTTTTTTTTTTTTTGCACTGAAATCATCTTATGTGCACAGATTCATATTTGTATTTTGCACAGCGCCATGAGCATTCATTGATTTATTTGAGCACAAGCTCATTCTCCCCGGGTGATCTCCGATGTCCCCTGTGCCTGTCTGTGCTCTCAGGGAAGCTTTAGGTCGCGGTGGGTTGCTTTAATGGGAACCTTTGTAGTAGAGCTCTCTCAAGCTGCTTCCATAAGCCTCTGTAGCCGGCCCCGTCCCCCCAGCATGGAGACTTTTAGCCCCAACTGCAGTAAACTGATCACTGAGTCGCCCGCTCGGCACCTCCTCCATTCATAAAAAAGCCTTGCATTCTTCTCACTGAATGCAAGGCCTTCTGTGATTGGAGGATTATAGATTGTGACATGTGCACCTTCAATCACAAAGCTAACTTATTTTGATTGTGCAGATGGCCAAAAATCATTTTTGGATATATTGCAGCTTTAATAGTTCATTCACACAATACACATTACCATTTATGTGGCTCCATTATGCAACACAGTTAAAATGAACAGACAAAAAGAAAGGTTTTCCTTTTCTACATAACCTATTCTCAGTACCTTAGACCTGTATAGTTCTTTTTATTATGTATTCCCATTCAAGCCTAAGGAATTGGATCCTTCAAAACTGCAGAGAAATGCATATGAAAATGTATGACAACAAGTATTCCAATATTTGTTATGTGAGAGCACATAATCAAGGGGCAATGACAATAGGTTTATAGATGCAAAGGGATACTTAAAATAGGGTGACCTACAGTTGGGGATATTTGGAAATCAGTGACACCAGTGAAATGTACTTGAATTGAACCATCCACATCAGTCCTTGCCCCAAAAGAGCTTACAATCTATAATCCCTATCACACAGCTCTAATGCACATATGTCAAACACAAGGCCCATGGGCCGAATCCAGCCCGCCAGGCCTTGTCATGTGGCCTTTGTACCCAATTTTGCAGCTGAAACGTGGCCAATGGAGTTCCACCACCTCCGGTTCTCACACTCCACTCCCCGCTGTCAGTTGTAAACACAGGAGCCTTCTACGTTTGCAAGGGATAGCTTTGCTCTCAGCGGCTCCAAGATCTAAATGATCCCTGCACGCACTCACGGCAGGGCAAGGACAGTTCTCCAGAAACTGCGGGAGAGAATGATCAACCTGCAATGGGGAGGCAGAGCCGCCTACACAGGAAGCTACCACAGCTGAAAATATGGGTAGAAGAACCAACTACTCAGGGTGGTACTAGAGACAAGCCAGGTAGGAGAGAGCAGAGATGTGAGGAAGCTTTGGGGGGCACTATGCATAGCGCACCTCTAAATCCTAGACTCTGTACACCCCTAAATTCTGCACTCTAAAGGTAGCGCACTCCTGAACTTTGCATGCCATGTACTCCTGAACTCTGCACACTGTATGCTGCATACTCCCGAACTCTGCACTTTCAACATAGCATACTCCTAAACTCTGCACTCTGTATGCAGCGTACTTCTGAACTTTGCACTATGTACAAAACACACTCCTGAACCCAGAGGCGTATCTAGTGAAAATGGCGCCTATGGCAAGCACTAAAACTGCGCCCTCGGTCAAAACTATTTTTATATCACTGTTTCCCTTACATCAGTGACCCCCTGCAGATTATTTTCAGCAGATGGCAGCGCAGGGCAGTGTGTCTTTGGCATGGAGCATGCACTGACCTAAGGTTTCTGGTGTAGTACAGGGCTGGGCAGGAATGGATCCTCTTCTGTTCCTGCCCCCCCTCCTTGCAGTATGTTTAAAATTTGTGGAAAAGGCACCTTTATGTCTCCATTGCCGAACAGTGTGCACCAGGTCAGCCAACCGCCTTGCCCCGCTCCGCCCCCCACCCGAGCCAAGCCGTGCCGAGCCGTCAGCCGACTGCCCGGCCTCTGCCCGAGTCATGCTGAGCCTAGCCGAGCCATCAGCGGACCGCCCCTCCCTCCGCCCGAGCCGATCTATCAGCGGACAACCCTGCCCTCCACCCGAGCCGATCTATCAGCGGACAACCCTGCCCTCCACCCGAGCCGATCTATCAGCGGACAACCCTGCCCTCCTTCCGAGTCGATCTGTCAGCAGACCGCCCCGCCCTCCACCCGAGCCATGCCGAGCCATCCCGAGCCATCCCGAGCCATCCCGAGCCATCCCCTCCACCAGAGCCGATCTGTCAGCGGACCTCCCCGTCCCCCCTCCCGAGCCGAGATTCAGGCAAACAAAGCGGCCTGGAGAGAGGAGGGGGGAGCGGGGACTCAGCAGCATGACAGAAAATCGACACAGGAGCTCACTCCCGTCTATTGACAATTCAGACATGAACGAGAGCAAAGCTCCTGGTTTTTTTTTTTGCACAAGCCTGACTTTGCACTCACGAGCGCCCCCTTCATATGGCGCCCATGGTACTTGCCATATGTGCCATAACCTGGATCCCTGTACGTAGTGCACTCCTCAACCCTGCAATCTGTACACAGCGCACTTCTGAACTCTACACTCTTTTTGCTGCACACTCCCCAGTACTCTTATGTATCTGAGTAGATACATAGTCTTACAGATACAACCAGCCCTTTGAGTGCAACCATAAAGCCCGTGATAAAACGAAGTTGGCACCCCTGCACTAAAGTATTTCTGCATGAAAGCCAGTTAACCCACCAGTGTTTTTGAGTTGTGGGAGGAAAATGAAGCAACCAAATTGGAGATACAGCATGTGGTACATGGCCCCAAAGTGAATTCTGGACTTAAATGCTGAAAGGCAGCAGCACTAACCACTAGTCACCTTACTGCCCATATCATAAAGGCCAGTTCCACCCAAGACTCAGATTTAATACCTGGCTTGTTCCACCCTTTAATTTTCGATATCTGTCAGAGAATTTATAGATGGGACTCTTCTATTGTCACCTCCAATAGTAACCATAGGCTAGTGTGCTGCCTGAGGTGTAATGAATTGACATATGGAATTTTCGTGGTACTAATTGCTTCAATTCCCTTCTATGCCCATAGGAAATGTAAGTGTGGAAATGGTCCAAAGGACTCTAGATAATAAACACATAGATCAACTAAAAGTCAAGAGTCAACTAGAATTAGGTGTTAGACATGGGGATCAAGTTGCATTAAATACAAGGACCAATGGAAACAGGAAGCATGCAAGGATACATACAGAGAGAGTAAAAAATAAAATTCTAATTTAACACATGTACATGGTACATAATAGCTGACCACAGCAATCATATGAAGTGATTTAACAATATGGGGAAGAGAGACAGGAAAATCATCTATAATGTAAACCCTTTTCACTGAGGTTTTCCAGTAAGTAGGAAAGATGGACTGACAAGTCACTTAATGACTCCCATCTGCTGTCATTTTCTGGGCTTCATTGGTTCATCAGATGTGTGAAATGTGCAGCGCTTTTCCTTCAAAGAAATAGCTAAGCTTATTATTCACTGGGTGACAGTTAAAGTGAGCGATCAGTATATAGGCAATTCATAATGATTCATTTTTGTTAAAGCTAATATGGGAATGTGATCTTTTTAATGTAAATGACATTATAGACATGATGTTAATGATGCAAAGATGTGCCCAAAAAAGTCAAAGAATTAGTCACCACTGTTTCATGTGGTCTCCCTGTAGGTGATGTTTCTATCCATTTCTTGTTTTTCATTATATTTGTGTGGACAGGACCACCAAGAGAGGATTACCATCGGGCCTCCTGTAGTGGGCCCGGCAGCAGGGAGATCGGTGCAGCAGGACGGGAGGACAATTACAGAACGATGCACTGTGTCTGTGTCTCTGCCTCCAGTAGCTGAAAGCTGGTTTCTCCCCCTCTCCCTCCTGCCAGCTTTTAGCTGCTGGAGGGAGAGACATTGCATCGTTCTGTAACTGTCGCTCCGTCCCGCTGCGCCAATCACGCTCCCTGTGCTGCCACACATCTGATTCTCCCACATGTGCCTGTTCCCCCTCCCCACCCCCTGCAGCGCTGCCAGCTTTCCTCTCTGGCTGCTGCAGGAACACAGGTGGAAAGAGAGTGAGGGAAGGGGCCAGTAAATAGGTAATTTACCGGTCCCTTCCTTTTCTGAATTAGACACAGTGAGTAATTGGTATGGATCGCTCCTGTGTCCATTGATAACTGAGCATAGTAAACTGTATTGCGATGCTTCAGTTTATGATTGAACAGGAGCTGATATCTCTTATTCATTCATCTTCAGTGCAACTGAGGCTACAGAGATAGGAATTGAAGAATCTGTGTATTCAATTCCTTTCTCTGTCTCAAAGGTGAGATATCAAGGGTCCCTTGAAATTTCATCCCCCCCCCCCCCCCAACAGCGTTAAACTTTTTTTTTTTTTAAAGAAATGTAAAAAATAAAATTGTAAAAAATATTTACATTGTTACAAAAAGGTTTCAATTTGAGAAATAATTTACATTTTTTAAAATTTTTGTAATGGGGGGGCTGTAAGGGCCTTGTGATTTCTAACAGCAGCCCTGTGTGTGGAGGCAGCCATCTTGGTAGGGGCAGGGCTATGCTTCCTCATGTCAGAGATGCGACTTTGATGACTGTTGACCTGATTACTGGTGTGGGGGGATATTCAATAAGCAGGGGTGATGGAGGAAGCACGGATTCACTGAATAGATAAAGCAGGGAGATTCTTGCACTCCAAATCCTCAGGTACAGCTTCCTCTCCAGCAAGGAAAACAGTGAGCAGCACAGTGGTGACATCAGCTGATCCCTGACACGAGCATGATAACACACAACGCTACTGGGGCTTTCATGCATATGTCCCTTGATTTTGATAATTAGGCACTGTGCACTTTCTCTCGAATGCTACAGTGGTTCAACAATTCTAATATAGAAATCAGGTGCCCCGTTTCTCCTTTTTCCCCCCTTCGGTCGGGGCACCTTTTTTCTGTGACCACTTGCAAGCCTCATGGGTCGGTCTTGCTTCCCCACTGAGGGTACAAGCAGGGATGACTTTCCAGCAGAATCCAGCACCGTAAGTGGGGGCATCTTCGGTTCTCTTTTTTATGCTCTTCTAATGAAGTCTCTGGATAAATGAGTTCACACGATATATAGGAAATTTAAGGACTCCCTGAGGAAGACCATGACCCAATAAGGTTGAAATGCATTGGGGTTTTTTCCAACATCGGATGATATAATCATGTTTAATATTGCAGGTAGCATTATTGGATGCATACCCCCCATAACAGTTGTTTTCATACATCACTAATTGTCTGATTTGTTATCCAATCCATCGTGTCTTCTATCATGTTAACCGGAGCTCATGTTTTAAACCTTTATAGCGTTAAAATCTATGTCCAGAGTATTGTGTTAATAAAATCCATTTTTTTATAGAAAACTACTTTTTTGATTTATATTTGAGCTATATTTGCTGCTAAAAAAACCCCATGGGGAACTTCCAATCTTTTTTGCCAATATATGTCGCGGGGTGTGCAGCCTTATCAGACTCTTTATAGGTGTCATCCTATGGGAAGTGAATAATAACCAATTTTTCTCGTAAAAAATAAAATATGATTTTGCAGCAAGTAAATAGATACCAGTTATGTCACGATTAAAAAAAAATTTGTGCGTCTGTTAAATGGCAACAAATTACGTTACTTAAAATTGTCAATAGAGGACATTTTAAAAGCCTTTACAGATTGTCAGTTTAGAGTTAAAGTAGAACGATTTTCATTTTGGATAGAGTAAGGAAGGATTATAACCCCTGTCAGTTTTTTTTTTTGCCAACCCATTGGGGGAGTTTTCCCTTCACTTCCTGCCCCATGGCCAAAACAGGAAGGGAGACGAAAACACTGCAAATTAAGGGAATCCCTTAGGGGAGGGTCACCAGAACTAGTGTCCCCATGGGAACATTTCCCCCACTATTACTTTTCTGGGGACAACCCAAAATTACGGATTTTCTTTTACTTTCATTTTCAGTGATAACAGTAAACAGGACAAATTGACGGGTGAATCTTTCTAACGGGGGCACAGACAGATGAAGGCTTCGTAGCCGAAACATGTTGGGTGGACCCTTCACGATTACCGCGATTGATCTTTTTTGAGCTGTTTGTGATCTTCCATCATGTGAGTGTTTTCTTTTATTATTTTAATAAATTGATGTTTTTAAATGATATCATGCCATGTGAGCTTTATTTCTCGCATGATATTTGAAACATCCGTTTGGCCTGTTGGACCGTTCGGGGACGTTTGAAGTTGTGGTGAGACCCCTCCCCTCATTGGAAGCTGAGAATATCTGACGATTCATCTTGCCAGACCTGGTGGTCAATAAGCCTTCCCAGACTTGTAAGACATAGGTCTTTTCAAGTCACCTGATTCTGGTAAGCCTCTTCTGATGCTTCGGTGATGGTCCCGCCACCTATTTAAACCCTCCATCCACCTGTGGTTCTTTATCTATTTATACATCTGCCAGAAGTGATCAATTCTGTTTACGTGGAAGCTTGGGAGTTTTATTTCCATTATTTTTCAAAACTTAAACCCTCATAGACTTTTGGTGGTGGTTTTCCATTCCACTAGTCACCATCAACACAAGTGTTAATTTCAATGGACTTTATTGGTTGATTTGTCACATATGTATGATCTTTTAGATCCACCTTATTATTTTCGTATTATAGATTTATAACATATACTATATCTTAAGTGTTACAATATTCACTGTATTTCAAGTGTTGCTTTGAATCACTCAGCGTTGGTTCTAAATTATTTTTGCCCTGCAAGGGATGGCTAGATTTTTTGTTCACTGTTTAGTCATGTAAGATTTATTATTTATATATACACATAGCGCTACACTATTATATATTATTCTTTATTCTAACCTGGGTCTAGAGGTGTGTTAGCTGCTAACTGTATAACATATTTCTTAGAACTTCCTGGCGCAGCGCTGTACTCATTCCCCTACAGACTGCAATAATCACTGCCAGGTGTTCTAATCCCTCTAAATGCTATCCAAAACTAAGTAAAATTAGTTTTGCCTTTAGTTATACTTAAAATGTGACCTATGGTGCTAGAATTGTTCTCAATCTGCTGTTTGAAATGTTACATCAAATGTATAGTACGATCACAGCTTACATATTTATGCTGGACTCAAGTGCAGACTTGCATTTTTGAGCGAGCACCGGGGATGCGGGTGCTGTAAATATTTTATTATTATTTCTATTTATTTTTTTTTTCATTTGCCTTTATTGCTTTTATAAAGGGTTGAACAAAGCCAATTGTGATAACTTTGGAGAGTGACGGGTACTCTTTATTGAGGCAACAGGGGTGTATTACATCCCTGATGTCTCCCCTGCCCTCCATGGCAGCTGATCAAACACAGATTGTGTTTGATCAGCTGCTTCCCAGGTCAGGGAATGACCGCTCTGAAGCCGGAAGTGATTAAATCCTTGTCATAGCATAGGAGATCAGGGAATGGCTGTCCCTTCTCCTCTGTGGGCAGCTGCACCAATTGCTTACTATGTTTCTAGGCTCATTGTTGGAATGGGAGAGCCTGGGAACGGTGGCAAGAGGGGGGCCTTCTAAACACTGTAAAAGTGATTGAGCGGTTGTAAAGCTGCCCGGATCACTTTTACAGAAAAGGTATTTAAGGTATTTAATTTTAAAAGGTATTTAAAAGGTATTTATTTAGGGAGCACACGACTATTTATTATCAATTGATTTTATTTTTATATAATTTGCAAACTGTTATTTACATATGAGCACAAGTCTCTTTTCCAGATTTACTATGTATTGATATTTATTTTCCATGGAATTTAAGTTACGCCTGATGGTTTTTGTATGAGTTTTACTGATAGATGAGCACAATCTTACATGATTGATTACTTTGATATTTATTTGGTGATAGCGCTGTTTACTCACATTTATTAGAATTAATGGTTTATGTAACATATAAATAGCTGCTGCACCTGGCTTCACTGTTTTATATATATATATATATAAAACAATCCCTCTGTGGCGCAAGTTTTTTTATTTAATCATTGGCTGCAGCCATGATCCTGGTATAACCGCTTGCTGTCCAGGACGTTTATATACGTATGCTGAGCAGAAAGCAGTTAAAGGCATTATAAACCTTCCTACCTGCACCTTGCATTTTTCATCTGCATGAGGTGTGCATTATCATGGTGTTATTTGTTGCTTTGTATGCACAGTCTAGTAATGGACGGAGGAGCACAGTGGAGCAGCGAGATGACACTGTCAACCTGAGCCTCCCTCAGCCCAAGCTGAGCCTGACAGCCCGGGCCAGCATGTCTGGGTTTTGGGTGATGTAATAACAGCTGCAGCAGCACAGTGTTGGTAAGTCAGTGTTGAGTGCCGACCAGACCGAGTGTGGTGACGGTGCCACTAACCTGTAAAATAAGTTAGGCATCACAACTACTTCTACACACTGATGCTCTAAGAGGGGGAGGGTTGAACCCCCATGACCCCTTCCTTATCTACGTCCCTGGTCTATAGTAGAGTGAATGTTTACATTCCAGTGTCAGAAATTTCAATTTTTGTTCAATCAAGAGGCATGCCACATGGCACAGCACAGGTTAATGCATGACCTTTGTAGTCAGAGGAGAACTAATATTTTCTGTGAAGAGACTACATATCCCACGGGTTTCTGCATCTAGTGAGAGCTACACAGTAATTAGATCAGACACAGCCTCTAGCAGGCAGAACAATTAACAGGGAGATCGCCATGCAGTCTTTCATTGCATTAGCACTCCCACATTTGTGATGTAACACAGAGGAAATGGGGTGACAGATTGTAAACCGGAACAAGAAATTGCCAAATAGGGACAAGCTAGGTGGATGAATACGTAGACATAGGGAAATCCATCAGCGATGATGCCACAAGCTGCAACTAGGGCTGCAACTAACGATTATTTTCATAATCGATTAGTTGGCCGATTATTGCCTCGATTAATCGATTAATCGGTTAATAACCTTTAAAAAAGTGTGGTGTATAATTTAGTTAATATGTAAAGTTTAAAAAAAGGCAATTTATTCCTAAATATCTTTATATGCAGGGTTAAATATAAATAACCAACTATATGGTTAGGGAGTAAAATCTTTAATCCTCTCTGAGAATAACAGACAGAAGAGATATACTCTATATACTATTAGAGGTTGAATCTGGTAAATATCATCAGACTCAGCGCAAATTTTTTATTGAAAGAAAAAAAAAATTCTAGACAGTTTTGCAGATTTTCAAACAGAACCGTAATATCACATGCTTTTCTGCAGCTTCTCCATTGAAGTATATTGAACCAAAAAAACACCCTTTCCAAATACGCAGCAGCTGAAAAAAACATATATATGAACGTTAAATGAACTGTAGTGCATTTATGCAAAAAGCACCAAAAAACACATGGGTGGGAACCAGGCCTAAGACATTTAGTAACATAACGGAGTTAAAAAAAAAATTTAAAATTAGCCCTTTGTTTTTTTACTGTGCAACATTGAAAGTAATATTTACAGTAAAGATTTTTTGCTCTTTTTGTACTATACAGGGCTAATTTTAGCTTTTTTAACTCCATTATGTTACTGGCTGATTAATCGATTATGAAAATAGTAATCGATTAACTTTATAATCGATTAGTTGTCGATTAATCGATTCGTTGTTTCGGCCCTAACTGCAACCACAACATGTGAGCTCATCATTACAAGATAAGGCAAACAAACAAGACAGGGAAGATAACTACACTGATACCTAGGTAAAACAACAAAAACATTTCAAAGTGAACAATGCCTTTAAATATTCCATAACACTTCCCTCCGAATACTGTGCTGTAGGTTATATACTCTAGCTTTTAGCTCTGCTACTGCTAACTATCACATGTTATCACACAGAAGTTATTCAAACCACTTGAACGTCAGAATTTCACCCTGTTCAATAAATGGGTAGACTTTTCGTAGTCGTGTCTAATGATGAGCAGCAAAATGTTTAATAGCTGCTCAGTCTGAGTAGTGCAGGATGGCTGTCATTACTCTTTCTGCTCTGCCCCTGCCTATGCAACACTGAGAGCAGTCTGACAGCCAAGGCGACACTCCTCAGTTCTCTTGGAAGACAGGCCATGCACAATACAACTTCAAAAACTTCTGCAAAAGGCGTTAGAAGTTTCAGTCCTGGAGCAGCTTACCCGCCTATAGGCACTTTTTAACCGCTTCCTGACCAGCCGCCGCAGTTATACTGCGGCAGGTTGGCTTCCCTGTGCGAGCCGTCGTAGCTATACATCGGCTCGCGGAGTAGGGATAGCAGGCACGCGCGCGTTCCCACTGCACAGTGGGGGTGCCGATGCTCGTGGCCGATGGTTGCGATGACCACCGGCCATGAGCGATCGCAAGCACGAAGGACAGAGCATGGAAGTGTGTGTGTAAACACACAAATCCGTGTTCTGTTCTGAGAGGAGTGACAGACGATCCCTCACTTCCTCTAGTCAGTCCACTCCTCCTTCAGTTAGAATCACCTCCCAGGGAACACGGTTAACCCCTTCACTGCCAGTGACATTTTTACAGTAATCAATAGACATGTGCACACTGAAATATTTCGTTTCAGAATTTCGTTTTCGTCCGAAAAATAAATTTAGTTACTCAATTTCGCTTTTCGTTAAAAATTGCATTCGTCCGAAAATCCAAATTAAGGTAGAATCTGTCATTGAAGGCTTATGGTGTCTGTCGAATGTTCAAAGAAGATTCGACGGAGCAGCTAAACTCTACGGCGCCGTATAGTTTACCTGCTCCGTCGAATCTTCTTAGAACTTTCAACAGACACCATAAGCCAAAGTACGTGTGTACTTAGTTCTAGCTATTTTACTGCTCCTCCTCTTTGGTTACAATCAGCCAATAACATTCATCATCATCATTATTTTTATTTATCTTTTCTCCCCTACGTCGAATCTTTTCTCCCCTACGTCGAATCTTTTCTCTCTATGTCGAATCTTTTCTCTCTATGTAGAATAATCTTGGACTAATAGAGTTAAGGTTAGGCACATTCGACCACAGGTTTGATGGACACAGATTGTTATTGTCATCATCATGTCGAATCTCCTATCGAACTGTTGTAGCAACGAAAACGAAAATAAAGCATTTGTTTATGTCGGATCTTTCGTTTTTCGGATCCTGCACTTTCGTTATCGCTTGTTAAAACAATGAAAATACCTGAAAATACCTGAAATTCGGACGAAAATGCATTTGGACAAAAACGAATGCACATGTCTAGTAATGAATGCATTCTTTATAGCACTGATCGCTGTATTAGTGCCAATGGTCCCAAAAATGTATCAAAATTGTCCGATGTGTCCGCCATAATGATGCAGTCACGATAAAAATTGCAGATCCCCGCCATTACTAGTAAAAAAAAAAAATTATAATAAAAATGCTATAAATCTATCCCCTATTTTGTAGAAGCTATAACTTTTGAGCAAACCAATCAATACACACTTATTGCGATTTTTTTTTTTACCAAAAATATGTAGAAGAATACATATCGGCCTAAACTGAGAAAAAATTAGCTTTTTTTTTTAAAAAAAAAATGGGGATATTTATTATAGCAAAAAGTACAAAATATTGTGTTTTTTTTCAAAATTGTCGCTCTTTTTTTGTTTATAGCACAAAAAAATAAAAACCGCAGAGGCGATCAAATACCACCAAAAGAAAGCTCTAAATTTTGTTTGGGTGCAACGTCGCACGACCGCGCAGTTGTTAGTTAAAGCGACGCAGTGCTGAATGGCAAAAAGTGCTCTGGTCAGGAAGGGGGTAAATCCTTCCAGGGCTGAAGTGGTTATAACGAGTATGTGCTGAAAACAGCTCATGTTTTCTAAAGGTGGGCATACACTGATTGAAATTCAGTTGGTTCAGCAGGAACAATGTGTGGCCATCCCCACTCAGCAGAAGTCAATTGTTGGATCGACATGGCCGAACAAAAAAATATAACTATGTATGGCTAGCTTAAGGTCCCTTTCACACAGGCCGAATCCGGGTTTTGCTCAGCAGGGGATCTGTACGCTTATGCTCTCCTCTATAGGCAGTCGCATGTAAATGGACTAGCTGTCTGTTTACACCCGACTGCCATCCAATCCGGCCAGACAGAGGGGAACGGATCCCCCTTTCCATTTGTGTTTGCTACATCGAATTGGAGGTAGCTGGGTGAAAATGGAAACAAGTCTGCTTACATCAGGCTATCCATACTGGAGAACAGAAGGTCTGATCGGGTCTGTCTGAAAAAACAATCAGGCGGACACCACCGGACCGCCCATGTGAAAGGGGCTTTACTCAGAAGGCAAAGTCAGTTTTTACACATTATGCACACTGAACGTTATAATAACATTAGAAACACGCCAGTAGCTTTGCAGTGAGTTTTTCAGTGTTTGTGCGCATTACCGTTTTTTTTTTTTTACCTGTGGGATCAAAAACTTTAACCACTTGCCGACCAGCTCGCGCACATTTACGTCGGTAGGTTGGCTCGTTCCTGCGAATCAACGTCGGCTCCTTTAGGAGCCATAGCAGACGCGTGCGCCCGCTGCACGGCAGGGGACACGTGGCCAGCGGCCGCGATGTCTGCCGGCCACCTGCGATCACGGGAACGAGAGCCGGAACAGGGATCTGTGTATGTAAACATACAAATCCCCGTTCTGAAAGGGGAGGAGAGACAGATCTGCCGTTCCTAGTAATTAGGAATAGCGATATGTCTCCTCCTCCAGTCAGTCCCCTCAGTTAGAAACACTCATGAGGGAACACAGTTAACCCCTTGATCGGCCCCTAGTGTTAACCCCTTCCCTGCCAGTGACATTTATACAGTAGTCAGTGGCTATTTTATCTTGGATCGCTGTATAAATGTCAATGGTCCCAAAAAAAGTGTCAAAAGCAGGGCTTTTTTCAGGGGGAACTTGGTGGAACTCAGTTCCACCACCTCTGGCTCAGACCCTTTGGTGCCTGCTCACCACAATCACTTGTAAACACAGTCTGGTTTCTGTGTTTACAAGTGACAGCTCTGCACTCTGTATGTAATGCAATCCTGGCATTTATTGCCCCTTTAAGACCCTCCTACAGTTTTCCTGAAATTTGACTGAACACACCCACTATTTGATGTGATCTGGAGGGTGTGTGTAGGGGGAGGGGTTTTGTGGGGCCGTGGTTAAGTTCCAGCACCTATTGTTTGAGAGAAAAAGCCCTGGTCAAAAGTGTCCGATTTGTCCGCTGCAATGTCGTAGTCCCGCTAAAAATCGCTGATCGCCGCCATTACTAGTAAAAAAAAAAAAAAATAATAATAATAAAAATGCCAAAAATCTATCCCCTATTTTGTAGACGCTATAACTTTTGCACAAACCAATCAACATACGCTTATTGCAATTTTTTACCAAAAAGATGTAGAAGAATATATATTGGCCTAAACTGATACAGAAATTTGTTTTTTTTTATTTTTTGTTTGGATATTTATTATAGCAAAACGTATAAAATGTTTTTTTTTTTTTTTTTCAAAATTGTCGCTCTTTGTTTATAGCGCAAAAAATAAAAACTGCAGAGTTGATTAAATACCACCAAAAGAAAGCTCTATTTGTGACAAAAAAGGACATCAATTTTATTTGGGTACAGCATCGCCCGACCGTGCAATTGTCAATTAAAACAACGCAGTGTGCAAAAAATGGCCTGGTCATTAAGGGGGAATATCTTCCGGGGATGAAGTGGTTAAAAACGCCAGTGAGCCGTCTTTTCGAGCGTTTATTGGCTTTTTTTGGAGTTAGAGCCTTTTTACAGCTGAAAAATTCCTTTCAGAACCCACTAGTTTTGGGGGAAGGGGTTTACAGCCAACAAACCCCCAGCCAAAAACAGTTGATAACGGCCTATGTGTGCATGGACACATAGGATAACATGCTGGAGAGTTTATTGACTGTAGAAAAAAAAACGTCTGAAGGCAAAAACAGCAGCTGTAAAAACGTCCAGTGTGGATGAGGCCTTAAAGTAAAGCCTAATATTGTTAAGCATGTCTTTACATGAAAAATAATTTATTGAGCCAAAGTATTTTTATTCAAATGTAAATAATCACTCAGCAGCAACAGAAAAACATATATACATAGAAACATCGAAGTGGAGTGTTTTTTGTTTTTTTTTTTTGTTTTTTTATTATACTTTTTGTAATAGATTTATGCTTGTCCCAAGAATGTTTAAATCTGCTTACAGTTGACTGACTCACAACCTTTTCTGAAAGTCTATTCCAAGGATCAACTACTTTTGCAGTAAAATGATGATCCTCTACAGGCCCCTTTAACACGGGAACTCTCTGCCAGCGTATTCGCCTGCTCAGCAGGGAATCTCTTCGCTGATCCCCGCTGGGTGGACAGATGACAGGTCTGCTTATGCAGAGCGGACATGGACACATCCCGCTTTTCTGTATGGGCAGTCTGTTTACACCCAACAGTCATCCCATCTGATAGACGAATGAGGAACGGATCCCCCATCCATTTGTTTTTAGCGGACTGATCAGATGTTGGCAGGTGTCAACGGACACATGTCCACTGACACGCACCACTCCATAGAGGGCAATGGATGGCCCAATCGGGTCCCTCTAAAAAATAGACAGGCAGACCTGATAGGTCCGTCCTCGGGAAAGGGGCCTAATGTTAGTTTTGAACTTGCCTCCTGCTAGTTTGAGGTCATGCTCCCCGTGTTCTTGATCTCATCTTCATACTGGAAATATTGCCCTCCTGAATCTTATTCACCCCCTTGATGTATTTAAAGTTTTCAATCATGTCTTCCCTTTCCATTCTTTCCTCCAGACTGTACTTATTAACTTCCTGCACTCTCTCCTGATGTGTTTTATCCTTCAGACCTTTTACCATTTTTGATGCCCATCTCTGGACTCGTTCTATCTTATCAATATCATTTTGTAAGTAAGGTCTCCAGAACTGGACATAGTTATCTAACAATTATTTAGATTAAATCTAAATAAAAAGATCTATATAGAGGAATCGGGTTGAAAAAAAGGGAAAAGAAACTGCGCATCGGTGGAGTGTACAAAACAATATCAAATAGAGCTGCGATTCCTCTATGTAACACAAACACAGTAAAGATCAAATAGGAAAAAGTTGAATTGCGCTAAAGAAGATTAGCGACCATATGTATTTCTGCTATTTGTGCGTTCCTTTGAATCTAGATCTTTATTACTAATATTTTTATAAAAAAAAATTTTTAAAACTTTTTATTTGTGTCAGCCACTGGATTTCACTAGCCGTGGTTATCGCAATTTATTCAATGACACGGATTTTAGCATACTCATTCAGTGGCTGGTTGGCACTTCTTTTTACCATATTACTGGAATACTTAACTCTTTATGAGTTCTATGGTTCCTAGACACATGACCCCATAGCCCACTTCCAGCCAGCAGAGTCATGTCACTTCAGGTAGAGGATCGTATCCCTATTGATTGCGTATGCACCTGCGCACTTAGCACCATTTAGTGTCTGGGATTTAGATCTATTGCGCAAGTCCGCCGATGGAGCGGAATTCAAAGCGAGGCTTGGTCAGGCTTTTGTGCTATAAAGGGAGGTGACAAGACGCGCCGCCCGTGATCCTGGATGAAGTAACTTTATTACAAAACGCCGCGTAGGGCGGAGCACGTGTTCGCATCACCTCCCACTGCTGCTGTTGATACCAGTAGGACGGGCTGTCTGTGAGCTTCCGGCTGGCGCTCCAGACCACATTAAGCGCTTACTATTGTCTACTAGCATGTGAGTTTATTTCTATTATTTATTTTATTAAAGTCAACGATTTTACACTATTTGGAGCCTTTCTATTTTTCATGTCATATCCATATTGCTGTGGGCTGATGTTCGAGTACCTGTCAGTGTGAATACTTCTATCACGGTACCAAGGTCCCTGATGTTTCATCCTAGCACAAGGCTTCTGGTCCATTGGTCGTGATCTGAATCATTATCTGTAAACTTTCTCTGATCTTCTGTAACGGGGGATCATGAGTTTCTGGTAAGTGGCCAGTCCTATTCATGATGGTGGAACAAGCACTTTGCCCTCTTACAGCAAGATTTTATGTCCATTTGAATTTTTTGATTTCTCATTTCTTCTATCACTTGGGTGATCCACTTTCTTTTTTTGTATATGGACTTTTTTTTATATATACATCATTGCATATCTGATGGAACACTATTTTGTTATTATGTTTTGAATTTTCATGTTTAATACACCAATAGGGATATTCACCTATTCTTCAATATTTGGATTGGTGACCATACGTATGGTCGCTAATCCTCTTTAGCACGATTCAACTTTTTCCTAGAGGAATCAGGACTTCTATTCTCCTGTTGGTGACCCCTCTAGTGATGCATCTTTGAACACATACAGTAAGTGAAAGTTATAATGACATCCTACTTTGGAAAAAAATAACACTTAAGCATAGGGGATGTGGTCAAAAACTTGAGAGAACATGGTATAGGTAGTTGAGCACTCGCAGTGTAGAATCTTCCAGATGAATTACTAACAGATGCCTCTTATGGAGTGTAAGCAGCATCACTACGAGGACGATCTTACATAAATGGTTAGGTTAATGGAAAGGTTCCCTGAAATGTAAATTCCTTAATGCACCCAACCATGACCTTTATTGCCTGTCAAACATAATGGCTGGACAGGAACGCAGCAATGCTATAGATGTCAACTAGGATGACCCCTAAATGTGTGTATTTTCATTAGTAAGTATTGCAACAGCAACAGAAGGTATTTAAACATCCAATCTTTAGGTATGCATATGCTTTGTATCTACTTTGCTTACTCCCCCTTGAATGGAGTCTATTAAAACCAAGGCCAAAGGCTGCCTTAATGGAAGTTTGCTGTTACTTATGGGATTCTGAGGGGGGTGCTAATAGTACTGGGGACAATGTTTTGTATTTAACTACAATTTTTAAATAGAAAGTGTTTACTCAAAAAAAAAAGTGATAAAAATTTAATAAGATTCTAAAATGTAACATGTATAAGGTCCCTGACTTGCACATAGGTTGCATTCTGTATACCACTAAACAAACTGAACATATCAGCCAGAGCTGTACTAAAAATACAATGCTAGGGATAATGATTTACCACTGCACATGGGTATGCCTATGAGGATCAGGTCATTCACAACCTGGTAGTGATCTGTGAATATCATCTGTAAACTAATTTGCAGTTAAAGCAGAGTTCCACCCAAAAATGGAATTACCGCTTTTCTGAATCCTCCCCCCCTCCGGTGTCACATTTGGCACCTTTCAGGGGGGGAGGGGGGAGCAGATACCTGGCTAATACAGGTATTTTGCTCCCACTTCTGGGCACAGATACCCGAGCCACCCGTGGGTATCTACACCACTTCCGGCGCCTTCTCCGTCCCCTCTGCTGTCTTCTGGAAGACACACAGGTCCCAGAAGACAGCAGAGACCAGTGGGATAGCGCAACGCGAGTCGCACATGCGCAGTAGGGAACCAGGAAGGCAGCACCCGACAGCCGAGGGATAGATTGTCTTCGGGTGCCGACATCGCGGGCACCCTGGACAGGTAAGTGTCCTTATTTTAAAAGTCAGCAGCTGCAGTATTTTATAGCTGCTGACTTAAAAAAAAAAAAATTGGCGGACCTCCGCTTTAAAGTAGAACTATAGGCAAAACTTTTATTTTTATTTTGAATAGAGCAAGGAAAAGTTATAACCTCTGTCAGATTTTTTTTTGCCACCTGTGTCCCATTGCGGAGATTTCCCTTCACTTCCTGTCTCCAGGTCACCAGAACTAATGTCCTCATTGGAAGATTTCCCCTCTATTACTTTTCTGGGGACAACTAAAAATTTGGGATTTTCTTTTACTTTCACTTTCAATGATAATGGTAAGTGAATATAGAGAGGGAGAATATAGAGCATATAGAGAGGGAGAGTCTCCTAACGGGGGCACAGACAGCAATAAAAACTGACACGTGTTCCAATCCCTCTCCACTCTATCGAAAACGAAAAAAAAAAGTTTTGCCTTTAGTTATATTTCCAAGTTTCAAGGTGAATAGACAAAATTATCCTTGGTTCTCATTGATAATGAGCTTTCATATAACAGGAAAGACGCACCTATATCACAGTTCTGGTAGAAACAAAAACAAGTTACATTTTTTTAACCACACGATCCCTTTAAGACAAATAATGGAAAGAAGCACACACACATGTTAAAGTAAAATGCCGACATACCATACATCCCATTGTGCACAACACTGGTGCCATACTGGGCTCTCCACAGGAATTGGTCCTTATCCTTACACACACGTGGATCTTCGGGACCCAGAAGCTCCAGGAGTTTGAGAACTGCATTGATTCTCTGCAGGCAGAGGACCAGGCAGGGGGCCGAGGTCAGGTAGTCACAGTGCGCCTGGCATGAAGCTTCATCCTACAAGGAGAGTACAAGATAATAACAGAAAATCTACATTATTGTGTTAGGTGGAAAAAAAAACATATCATCAATAATAATATTGCACTCAGTTGGGGATATTTGCTTCATAATGACAGTTCCTTGGATGTCTAGTAAAGGTTTATAGTCTAACGAGCAGGGCCCTCTGATTCCTCCTATATTCATTTGTATTGTAACTGTACTGTCGTACATGTTGTAAAGCACTGCACAAACTGTTGGCGCTATAAAAATCCTGTATTATAATAATAATAGTGTAAAGAATGAAAATTTAAAAACAAAAAAATAGTCAATAAAAAAATAAAATAAATTAAAAAAAAAAAAAAAAAAAAGAATGAAAACTTGGCTTCTGGAAAATACATACGATCCTGTTCAGATACACATAAGGGTGACAATAACATTTACAATTGCAGACCTACAGACTCTTTTGGATCCTGCACCAACATCACAATGCTTTCAAGTCATTGTATACTCTAATGCCCCATACACACGGTCGGATTTTCTGACGGAAAATGTGTGATAGGACCTTGTTGTCGGAAATTCCGACCGCTTGTAGGCTGCATCACACATTTTCCATCCGATTTTCCGACACACAAAGTTTGAGAGCAGGCTATAAAATTTTCCGACAACAAAATCCGTTGTCGGAATTTCCGATCACGTGTACACAAATCCGATTCACAAAGTGCCACGCATGCTCAGAATAAATAAAGAGATGAAAGCTATTGGCTACTGCCCTGTTTATAGTCCCGACGTACGTGTTTTACGTCACCGCGTTCAGAATGATCGGATTTTCCGACAACTTTGTGTGACCGTGTGTATGCAAGACAAGTTTGAGCCAACATCCGTCGGAAAAAATCCTAGGATTTTGTTGTCGGAATGTCCGATCAATGTCCGACCGTGTGTACAGGGCATAAGACTAGGCCTTTTCTGACACTTTTTGTTTATATGTAAAAATTTGTATTTTTTCTCGAAAATTACTTAAAACCCCCAAACATTATATACAGTATCTCACAAAAGTGAGTACACCCCTCACATTTTTGTAAATATTTGATTATATCTTTTCATGTGACAACACTGAAGAAATGACACTTTGCTACAATGTAAAGTAGTGAGTGTACAGCTTGTATAACAGTGTACATTTTCTGTCCCCTCAAAATAATTCAACACACAGACATTAATGTCTAAACCGCTGGCAAAAAAAGTGAGCACACCCCTAAGTGAAAATGTCCAAATTGGGCCCACAGTGTCAATATTTTGTGTGGCCACCATTATTCACAGGTTGCCACTGGAGTCCTCTTCCACTCCTCCATGACGACATCACGGAGCTGGTGGATGTTGGAGACCTTGCGCTCATCCACCTTCCGTTTGAGGATGCCCCACTGATGCTCAATAGAGTTTAAGTCTGGAGATATGCTTCGCCAGTCCATCACCTTTACCCTCAGCTTCTTTAGCAAGGCAGTAGTCATCTTGGAGGCGTGTTTGGGGTCGTTATCATGTTAGAATACTGCCCTGCGGCCCAGTTTCCGAAGGGAGGGGATCATGCTCTGCTTCAGTATATCACAGTACATGTTGGCATTCATGGTTCCCTCAATGAACTGTAGCTCTCCAGTCGCGGCAGCACTCATGCAGCCCCAGACCATGACACTCCCACCACCATGCTTGACTGTAGGCAAGACACACTTGTCTTTGTACTCCTCACCTGGTTGCCATGATACATGCTTGACACCATCTGAACCAAATAAGTTTATCTTGGTCTCATCAGACCACAGGACATGGTTCCAGTAATCCACGTCCTTAGTCTGCTTGTCTTCAGCAAACTTTTGCGGGCTTTCTTGCATATTATCTTTAGAAGAGGCTTCCTTCTGGGATGACAGCCATGCAGACCAATTTGATGCAGTGTGCGGCGTATAGTCTGAGCACTGACAGGCTGACCCCCACCCCTTCAACCTCTGCAGCAATGCTGGCAGCACTCATACATCTATTTCCCAAAGACAACCTCTGGATATGATGCTGAGCACGTGCACTCAACTTCTTTGGTCGACCATGGCGAGGCCTGTTCTGAGTGGAACCTGTCCTGTTAAACTGCTGTATGGTCTTGGCCACCGTGCTGCAGCTCAGTTTCAGGGTCTTGGCAATCTTCTTATAGCCTAGGCCATCTTTATGTAGAGCAACAAATCTTTTTTTCAGATCCTCAGTGAGTTCTTTGCCATGAGGTGACATGTTGAACTTCCAGTGACCAGTATGAGAGAGTGAGAGCGATAACGCCAAATTTAACACACCTGCTCCCCATTCACACCTGAGACCTTGTAACACTAACGAGTCACATGACACCGGGGAGGGAAAATGGCTAATTTGGCACAATTTGGACATTTTCACTTAGGGTGTACTTACTTTTGTTGCCACCGGTTTAGACATGAATGTCTGTGTGTTGAGTTATTTTGAGGGGACAGAAAATTTACACTGTTATACAAGCTGTACACTCACAACTTTATAATGTAGCAAAGTGCCATTTCTTCAGTGTTGTCACATGAAAAGATATAATAAAATATGTACAAAAATGTGAGGGGTGTACTCACTTTTGTGAGATACTGTATACAGTATACTGTATATATTTTTTAGCATTGGCCTACAGAATAAAATGCATTTGAGCAGCATTGGATCGCTTTTACTGCTGTTACAAGGAACGTAAACATTCCTTGTGACAGCAATAGGCAGTGACAGGTACACTTTATGGAGATATCTGGGGTCTGTTAGACCCCAGATGTCTCCTCTGCCCTTAAAAGCATTTGATCACACCAAGATCGGTGTGATTAGATGCTTTCACAATTTAAAAATGGCACTGTTTACATCCAGGGAAACCAGAAGTGACAAAGTAGTCATTGTCTCTTGTTTCCTATACCATAGAGCTAATCAGGGACCTTCCAGTCCTCCTTCCAGTCCTCGTTCCGCTCTATGGTAAGCCAGCTTCATTCCGGGCTCGCTGGTGGGACGGTAGAGCCCGGAGAGGCACCGGTGGCCGTTGGGACCAATCCCACTGCCTGTAAAAGCTATCCAGTGGCTAATTAGTCACTAGGATGGCTTCTACAAAAAAGCCGATCGCCTTCTGAAAAAAACAATTCTGGGATGATGCCTGTAGCTGCAGGCATCATCCTAGTATACCACTTGAAGCTGCTGACATATATGTACATTAGGCAGTCTTCAAGTGGTTAAGCCACCTAAACGTCTAGAGAAGGAGTCTCCAATCTTTCTAAACAAAGGACCAGTTTACTGCCCTTCAGAATTAGGGGGGCTGGATTGTGGCAAATGGTATTAGAAAATGCCCTGGCATTAGTGGGAGTAGACAATGTATTAGGCTTGGTGGTCAGTGAGAGTAAATAAATGACAGAGCAACCAGTGCCCCATCATTGGTATTAGTAGGAGGAATAGAGCCCAACATTAGTATTAGTGGGATGAATAGTGCCCCATCATTCGTATAAGTGGAAGCAATAGTGCCCCATCTTTCCTATTAGTGGGAGGAATAGTGCCCCATTGTTGGTGCCAGTGGGAGGAAGAGTGCTCTATTGTTTAGATCGATGGAAGGAATTATGCCCCACTGTTGGTATTAGTCAAATTAATAATGTTCCATCACTGGTGTCAATGGAAGGAATAGTGCCTCATTGTTGGTGTCAGTGGGAGGGGCAGTGCCCCACTCTTGGTGTCTTTGGAAGGAATGTTGCCTCATCATTGGTGTCAGTGGGAGGAATAGCATCCCAAGGGCCGGATAAAGGCAAGAAAAGAGTCAAAGTTTGGAGACCACTGTTCTAGAGCTACACACAAAGTGTGTATTTAATGTAAGAATCAGTAAGATTTATAGCCCATGGCAACCAATCAGAGATCCATTTTCAGTAGCACAGCAGGGGACTTGGGCAACCAACACACTTATAAACAAGAGCAATGTCTTTTTATCGATCATGATCCTGTGAAAATGATGTGCTAATTTGTGTCCATGCAAACCCAGTTTGATTTTTTTTTTGTGTTATATTAACAATTTATGCTAACAGATAAAAAAAAAAAATGTGTGTGTGTGCATAGCAAAAGACAAATTCCTCAGTCATGCGACTCTTGCAGCACTTGTAATATTAATAACCTGATATGTATTTGTCTGATCCCCATACCTGTTTGGCTTCTTCAGGAATGATGTGTAAAGACTCTTCTCTGGTCAGGTTCACCAGCTTTAACCCAACCAGGACAAACTTCTGCGTGTTGACTTTACGTAGTATCTTCCCCAGTTTGCTGCTCCAGGAGCCAGGCTTTAGAATGAGGACTGTATAGAGTAAAGGAGGACCTAAGGGAAACCATGTAAAATAATTATATGTACTTTATATTTAAAAAGCACATGGATACTTACTTAAAAGGAGAAGTATAGACAAAGCTTTTTTGGCTATACTTCTATGGATCACAGGATTGCAGTTCGTTCTGCACTTCTGTGACCCCTTTTCAACCATCGGCTGATGTCACAGAGTCAGTGCAGAACCCTAAATGGGCACCTGGCTCAGCCTCTCAGCGATCTGCCAAGAGTCTGAACCAGCCCCTCCCGCTCCGTCCACAGCCCAGTGTTTCAGTGACCGTCAAGGCTCTCTGCTCAGAGCGGAGGGGGGGGGGAACTGAGCGATCGGCGGTGTTCGATCACTCAGTTCTCACTACAAAGCTAGCAGGGGACAGATGCAGCATCGGATTGATGCTGCATCTACCTAGGTGAGAATAATGTTTGTTTTAAAAAAAAAAAAAAAGCGATACTTCTCTTTATAAGGCGAAATTTAAGATCTGTTGAGAACCAAGAAACCCTCCTTGTAAGCTATACTTTATAAGGATTTTAGCAAACTAATTGACCTGGACTTGTGAAACTTATTTAAGTCTCACGATGTCCTTCCTCAAACTAACTACTGAAAAGAGGCTGCCTTCATTATCACAGGCAGAGCAATTTCAGTATTATAATATTCAAATGCAATGTCAGCATCCCTTAAGGTGTACAAGAGTCAAAGAAAAAAAAACAAAAAACTCCTGTTGTAGGGTAAGCCTGTAATCTCGAGCTCTCTGCGTACTTTAGTGAAAAACAGTAATGCCGCGTACACACGAGCTTAATATCCGTTGGAAAAATCTTTGATGGTTTTTCCGACGGAATTCCGCTCAATCTTGGCTTGCATACACACAGTCACACAAAAGTTCTCTGAACTTTCGACCGTCAAGAACGCGGTGACGTACAACACTACGACGAGCCGAGAAAATTAAGTTCAATGCCGAGCATGCGTCGAATTGTTTCCAAGCATGCGTGATTTTTTGCGCGTCCGAATTGCATACAGACGAACGCATTTTCGGATAGGAACTTTTTGTGACCGAAAAAGAGAACCTGCTCTCAATCTTTTGCTGGCTGGAATTCTGCCAGCAAAAGTCAGATGGAGCATACACACAGTTGCAATTTCCGACCATAAGCTCTCATCGGACATTTGCTGGCGGAATTTCCGCTCGTGTGTACAGGGCATAACAGTGACCCAGGCTGCCATTTTGCAACTTAGCAACATTTTTGTGAAGGCTACAGCTTGGTCTTACAAAGGAAAAATGCTTGCTTTCAATGTCTGTACAGTTCATGCAACCCCATAAGTTGAATGGGCTGCCTGCACGCAACATCATGCGGCTCAAGCCGCACAAACATGAGGCCCTTTAATGGACTATGGGGGCTGATGAATGAGGTATAAAGATTAAAAAATACATCAAATAAATAATACATTATAGCAAATAATATTATTTGATTACATTTATATGTTAAGTTTATTGCACTTGATGAGTATTTGTAGCACAAATAATAAAAGATATCCGACTTTACCTGACAGCATGTAAGTAAATATGGACTCGGTCTGTCCTCTCCAATCTTCTGCACCTGTCAGAAGAACAACAGATGCTGTTTCTGCAGTACAAGCATTTCATATATCATTCATACTCGTATGTCTCATTCTGGAGTGTATGAAAACTCATTCCAAATGCATGGAAACAAGACAGAGAAGATTGCTTAGTGCGCTGGTTTCCCAAGGTTAATATCACTATTGTAACAGAATCTAAGAGACGAAATATAAAATGTATCAGATCGCCAGAGAACAAATATGATCAGTGTAGTAGCCTCGTGGAGGAAAACAGAGACAATGTGTAATCATATAAATGTAAAGAATCATGCACAATATAGTGTCATAATCATGGAAGAGAATGGAGGCCTAGTTTTGATTTAGTAAAGAAGTGCAGCAAGATCGCTTTCAAAATGACTTTTTACTTTGCAAAGTAAACTTTCACATTTCTTAGTGAGTCAAGTGAAACAAAGTACACAAATAGGATTTTTGTGTTCATCATAAAATCATTTTTTTTGGAGTCCTTTGAGGGCAGAGAAACTTGAAAACGTTTGAGGTTATACTGCCCACTACAGGAGGATTGGACATTTATAAACAAAAAAACAGTAGGTCATACCAAGAAAACCCCACCTACTACCAGTATTGCCTCAGAGTATGAGATCATAAGCACAGAGGGATGGGATCTGTGTCCCTCAACAGATTCCAAAAATATGGAATTTACATTGAGAACAAAAATCTTATTTTCTTTTCTCATCCATTGAAAGACCCAAAAAGTCTTGAACCTTCAAGACATCCAAAAATAGTCCAACAGAGCATCATAGCAAAACAGCAAACCAACGCTAACAGGCTCAACAAATAAAACAACAGAACTGGGGCCTGCCTGCAACTCAAAAAAACACCTGAAATACCTAATGTACAAAGCTAGCTTCAGGGGAGGTTGAAACAACCACACAGTAGAACTTAAGAGAACGTGTGAACAGAAGAGGTGGCAGTCTTGCAAAATTGAGAAGAGAGAGGTGGAAAGAAAATCCAGCACACTCTTTTATAGTCCAACCAGAATGACAAAAAGGAAATCAGTCTTTCTGAAAGAAGCAGAGGCTGGGAAAAAAATTCCCACAGTCTAAACCACCTCCAGATAATGGAGGGAAAAATATTTTTGGTGAACTGGAGCTGGACAGAAAGATGGAAAAACAGTGTTCTGGTTGTAGTGAAAGGCAGGAACCTTAAGCAAGAGGGAAGTCCTGGGCCTTAATACAATCTTATCTTTATGCAAAACCAAAAATGGATAAGGCCTCCAGTTCAGACACAGGCTGGCTAGCTGGCTGCACTGGGGACACAGGCTGGCTAGCTGGCTGCACTGGGGACACAGGCTGGCTGGCTGCACTGGGGACACAGGCTGGCTAGCTGGCTGCACTGGGGAAACAGGCAGGCTGGCTGCACTGGGGACACAGGCTGGCTGGCTGCACTGGGGAAACAGGCAGGCTGGCTGCACTGGGGAAACAGGCAGGCTGGCTGCACTGGGGACACAGGCTGCATCTGACGGGCACTGGTGAGGCTGCATTGATCTTTTGTATCATGTCCCCAGTCTCTGACCATCTCCTGTACCATGTCCCCAGTCTCTGACCATCTCCTGTACCATGTCCCCAGTCTCTGACCATCTCCTGTACCATGTCCCCAGTCTTTGACCATTTCCTGTACCATGTCCCCAGTCTCTGACCATCTCCTGTACCATGTCCCCAGTCTCTGACCATCTCCTGCACCATGTCCCCAGTCTCTGACCATCTCCTGCACCATGTCCCCAGTCTCTGACCATCTCCTGCACCATGTCCCCAGTCTCTGACCATCTCCTGCACCATGTCCCCAGTCTCTGACCATCTCCCGTACCATGCCCCCAGTCTCTGATCATCTCCTATATAAAAATATTTTTAAAAAAATACGTTTCGGTATCAGTCATTTTCGGTATCGGTTTTCGGCCTAGTGTATTTTTAATTTTTGGTTTTCGGCACCAAAAAACCCATTCAGTACACCCCTAGCAAAGACAATTAAAGCTTTGGGAACCAATAAGGGATGGATAACAGGTTGAAGTAAAACCCCTGAAATCATTCTGTCACAGGAACTGGGGCAATGACACCTTGATCCAAGAGACCGAGAGTACTCATTGGAGATTTGCTAATCCGTGTGGTGACACAGGAAGGCTAGCGATAAGAAACGAGGGAGCAGAGAGTGAAACTCCAGCTTGTAGCCCTGGGATACCACCTCCTTCACCCAAGGGTCTGAAATGCAAGCTTTTCCAGCACCTGCAAACAAACTTCCCACCACTGTTGAAAGTGAGGGCACGCTTTCATGCAGAGAAAGGCTTATCTAAGGATTTGGCAGACTTTAAGTGCCAGATTCTGTGGATGGACTGGGAGCAACGCTTTTTGGGTCTCAATGAGGAGAATGCTGCCCCTTGAAGGTCATGTGGATCAGATCTATTTACACAAGGGTCCTGCAGTCCAGCACTTGAGTCAAAATGCCCTACGCATATATACCAACATTAGTTTAATGCTACAGCCACAGCCATTCAATATACAAGAGATCAACTGCTGCCGTGGTTAGGATCTCTTCTTGTAGGATCCTTTCACACAGGCTTTCTGTTTAGATGGGCATGTCAGTTTTTCAGGCCTACATGATCTCAAGCTCCATGTAAGTCTATGGGCAGGCAGATGTAAATGATATGCGTCCATTTACATCTGCAGCTTTTAGTCTGCCCAGGTTTGTCCAGAAAGAAAACCATTAAAAAAGGACTGTGTCCTTTTCTGTTTTTCCAGACCTAAACATTACAAACTGGAGGTAGACTGATGCAAATAGGAGTCCAGAAAGGTACGCTGTCTAAATGCAGAAAAAAAACTGAACATGCACAAACGTGACATTTTTCCCGTTCCGCTCCGATTCTGCAGGGGATCTGTTCACAGTCCCTTCTAGGCTACTGCTAGGTTTTTATTAATTACAGCAGAGCTGAAGCACAGACGTCCATTCTCCTGGGAAACTAACAAAAAACAGAGGCATGCTGGTAGGGTTATCCAGTGGCTAAAGAAGAAGCGACATGCTTTGAAACGTGTCCCTATCTCCCAGCGGTGTCAGGCATCCTCTCTAGCCAGGCTACGACTTCCATTCCTGGTTGGGTTGTCTTCCTGCAGCAGTGGCTCCCTCCTGCCTGTGCTCTTCTCCCCCTGCTCACAGCTGAAGCAGGGGATTCCACATTGGCTCCGGGCTCCAGAGGCAGCAGCTTTGACGTTTACCGCTTTGCACAAGCTCCCTCTTTGTGAGTGTGTTTTAATCATTAATAAATTGTTCACCTTGTTTACTACACTATGGAGGCTGCGCTTGTCTTTTCCATTTTGTTTTCACCATTATCCTGGGCTAGCCTACAATTTTTTTGCGTGCCAGTGCCCAATATTCCTGTAGGTGGCAATATAACCTGACGATTTAGTAATTCCTTTGTCTCCTAATGGTCGAGAAAGAAATTCACTTGGAAATGAATACCAAATCATATACAAACAAATGTGAAAAAAAAGGATTTTTGCTTGCACATGATTGGATAATGGAAGTCAGCACAATTTTACCTTTACCAAACAGGCTGCTGATAAGATAAATAGTGACTCTGCTTTAAACCGGTATATAATTATTTACAATGACCCTGTATTGACAAGAGCACTTTAAGGAAAAAGGAGAAACTGTGTAGTAGTAGAATCTCTGTGAAGAATGGAGGATCTGTGTAGCAACACAATCATGGAGGAGATTGGAAACACTGTAGTACCATAATCACAATGGAGACTAAATACACTGTAAAAACTAGGGTTGCACCGATACTGATACTAGTATCAGTATCTGTGCCAATATTGAGCATTTTCACGAGTACTGCTCCAATGTTTAATCCGATACCTCCCTTTCCTGTTGTACCGGGCCAGTCTCCTCAGCACAGCAGGGGGGGCTGGCAGCCTCACAGATGATGGGTACAGCGGTGGAGGCATTTATAAGCACCAATCTCCCTGTACAGCTAAAGCAGCTGACAGCCGCTTCTCCTCCTCTCCCTCCGTCGGCTGTCAGCTTCTTGAAAGCTATACAGGGAGATTGGTGCTTATAACTGCCCCCACCACTGCACCGAACAGCCCCGACTGTCCCCCCGTGTCTTCCCGGTGTCCTCCTCTGGGTTCTCCTCCAGCTCTCCGGGTCCTCCGTGTGCTCCACCGGTCTCCCCTCGTCCCGGATCTGTCAGGACGGAGAGCGGAGGAAGGAGCCGGTAAATATGTAATTTATTGGCTCCTTCCTATTCTATTCTGAATAAACAGAGTCAGTGATCACTGACTGTCTATTCATAACTGAGCATTGTAAACTGTGTTTACGATGCTTCAGTTTATGAATACAGAGGAGTCTCTGTCTACTGTCCATTCATCTTCAGTGCAGCTGAGGCTGCAGAGAAAGGGAATGGAGAATCTCTGTCCTCAGTCCCTCTCCCTTTCTCAAAAAGATGTCAGGGGTCTGACCCCTGATATCTCACCAAAGCCCCCCCCCCCCCACAGGGCTGATAGAAAAAAAGAAAGAATTGTAATAAATAAATAGCTAAAGGTTAAACTGTAAAAATAATAAAAAAGAAAAAAAAAAAAACAATGACACCATCTACTCCCCCCACCCCAAAAGAAAAAGTATTGTAAAAAAAAAAAAAACGACATTAAAAAAAAAAGTATCGTAATCAGTATTGGCGTATCGGTACTTGTACTCAGTCTTAAAAAAGTGGTATCGGTGCAACCCTAGTAAAAACCTTTCAATTCAATACAAAATTCATATGGTAAGATCTGTAGACTTACCTCTTGCTTTGTAATAGATTCCAGGTGGTACAGTGTATTTCAGAAGCGGTCGACTTTGGGCATCTGAGGGATAATTTATTACTTATAAGTTGATGGCAGCTACAGAAATATTTATAGGAAGAGTCACAGCTGAGAAGAAACAAGGAGAATAGCTAATAGACATCAGCAATGTTCTTTTTTTATCATCGTCTTATAGGGCTTTTGTGTTAAAGAGTCTACTAAAACAACATTAGATGGAAGACAGTACCTCTAATGTAGCACTATTGGAGTAACATACATCTCTGTTTTGAGCAGTGCTAAAAACAAAGAACAAAAACCAGCAGCCGCTTACTTGTATAAGTCATTCAGTCCCAAAGGGCCCCCGTACAATTATCCATCATGTTACAGTATTTCATCATTTAACATGCATTTCCTTAAAGCGGTATTAAACCCAAATGCAATAATTTATTATACTGCAACTTACAAATCCTTAGATGTGATGGCTGCAATTGTTTTCTTTTTTTAGGCTTTCTTTCCTTTACCCTCACTTGGTGATCTGGCCAGTAAGTCTGTTGTTTTTCAACAGAACAAACTGTCCTCCAGATGTTGCAGTTAGAGGGTTGAGACAAACAATCTACCACTGACAGGGGTGCTTAAAATGATCAGTTTTGATTGATTTATGTAAAACTTTTATCCCAAAAAGGAAAAAAATGTTTACTGTAACTGATTATAAAGTATTAGCTGGAGTTTAGCTTTAATTTGTTAGTGTATCTACATTTGCTAGTACATCTATAACAACCAACCCCCCTCACCACCCAGACTGACAATGCTGCTGTCCAACGATGCCCCTGTGCTCCATCATCCAGAGTAGGGGAACTCTAATATAGGAGGTGTGTTACTAGCCAGATTACCAGGTGAAAACAAAGAAAAAAAGCCTAAAAAGAGAACTGAAGCAGACATCACATCTAAGAACTAAAAAGCTGCAATATGTTATATTTTTGGTTTTAGGTTTAACCAGTTGCCGACAGACCTATAGCAGTTTTACTGCGCAGGATCACATATATGTATAGATATGTGATCCTGCACTTCCTAGTATCGGGTGAGAGTGCGCACTGCCGGTGGCTCGCTCCCGCTGTAATTCTATGCAGCAGGAACTGCTCATTCAGTACACAGGCAAACAACGATCTGCCTATGTAAACAAGGCAGATCACCGTTCTGTCAGTACGGAAGACATTAAACCTGTGTTCCTGCAAAGCAGGGACACGGATTTATGCCTTTCTCTAGTCAAAGCACCTCCCCCACAGTAGTAAAACACCAGCTAGGCACACGGTTAACCCTTTGATCGCCCCTGATGTTAACCCCTTGCCAGCCAGTGTCATTAGTAAAGTGACAGTGCATATTTTTAGCACTGATCAATGAAATAATGTCACTGGTCCCCAAAAAAGTGACCAGAGTGTCAGCTAGTATCCAATTTGCCTGCCGCAATATCCCAGTCCTGCTATAAGTCTACACAGCAGGAACTGATCGTTCAGTACACAGGCAAACAACGATCTGCCTATGTAAACAAGGCAGATCACCGTTCTGTCAGTACGGAAGACATTAAACCTGTGTTCCTGCAAAGCAGGGACACGGATTTATGCCTTTCTCTAGTCAAAGCACCTCCCCCACAGTAGTAAAACACCAGCTAGGCACATGGTTAACCCTTTGATCGCCCCTGATGTTAACCCCTTGCCAGCCAGTGTCATTAGTACAGTGACAGTGCATATTTTTAGCACTGATCACTGCAATAATGTCACTGGTCCCCAAAAAAGTGTTCAGAGTGTCAGGTAGTATCCAATTTGCCTGCCGCAATATCCCAGTCCTGCTATAAGTCACTGATCGCCGCCCAATACTAGTAGAAAATTTAAATAAATAAAAAATCTATCCCAAAGGTTGTAGATGCTATAACTTTTGCGCCAAACCAATCAATATACACTTATTAGGATTTTCTTTTTTACGAAAAATATGTAGCAGAATACACATTGGTCTTAATTGTTGAAGAAATTCGATTTTCTTACATTTTTTTTTCATTGGATATGTTTTATAGCAGAAAGTAAAAAAATATTTTTTTTTTTTTTGAAATTGTCGGGTTTTTTTTGTTGGTAGTGCAAAAAATAAAAATTGCAGAGGTGATCAAATACCACCAAAAGAAAGCTCTATTTGTGGGAAAAAAAGGACAAAGAATTGTATTTGGGTACAGCGTCCCATGACCACGCAATTGTCAGTGCCGTATCGCAAAAAATGGCCTGGTCATGAAGGGGGGGGTAAACCTTCTGGAGCTGAAGTGGTTAATACTGCTTTAACCACTTGCCGACCAGGCCATAACTGAAAGAAGGCTACAGCGCGGTCGGCTTATTCTGGGTGGACGTCCGTGGGAAGTCATTCCAGAATGTTGCTCCCGCGTGCCCCCTGGGGCGCGCACCCGGGTACATCCGTGACCCGGCGCATCACGGATCACGGTAAATAGCCGTTGCTCGCGGCCGTTTACCACGTGATCGTTCCGTCAAATGACGCCGGTTCCTCCCTCCCCTCTGTGTACCGATCGGTACAGTGCGAGGGGAGAGGGGGAGAGGGGGAGAGATGGCAGCAGCGCTGTGGGCTGGATGTTTAGTGCAACACTGTGCAATACTCTGCAACACTGCAAAACTCTGCCAATACTCGCCAATACTCTGCCAATACTTGCCAATTCTCGCCAATACTCTGCCAATACTCGCCAATACTCTGCAATAAATTTTAACAGAAACAAAGAATTTTTTTTTTTTTTTTTTTTTATCGAATTATCAGTCTTTTTTGATTTATAGCGCAAAAAATAAAAAACCCAGCGGTGATTAAATACTACCAAAAGAAAGCTCTATTTGTGTGAAAAAAAGGACAAAAATTTCAAATGGGTACAGTGTTGCATGACTGAGTAATTGTCATTCAAAATGTGAGAGCACCGAAAGCTGAAAATTGGTCTGGTTAGGAAGGGGGTTTAAGTGCCCAGTTGTCAAGTGGTTAAGGTAGCACCATCATTTAGAATGGGCCATCAACACAGCAAAAACTGTACCTACACCTTTTTGTTCACATAGCATGTATGTTGTGGTGCACTGTAAAGTGAGCTCCTCCCTCTCTGCAAAGGAATAAACATGAACGCTCAGCTGAACCAAGCCTTTGTGTTTATGGATGGACTGACTGAGTCACATGCCAGAGGGCGGACAGATTGTATCTGCAGATCTGACTCCTAATTTTTGCCGCTAGCCTTAATCATAGCTATGTTTCCTATACTGTGAGCCAAGATCTATCCTACGCACTCCCTAGTAAGCTAGTGCACCACATTGGTTCTCTGAGTACAGCACTTTATCTTTTTCTGAAAGGATAATTTGACTTTAAATAAATGCACATTTTTTTTTCCAGCTAAAAAAATGTGCATTATTATTTTTTGTAGCAGGAGCCTGGAAAGCATTGCATTAGCGATCAGCAGATCACAGGTGCCATGCAGGTCTGCTGCAGATCTTTCTGTGTGCCGTACATTCCGCAGGGGTAAGCTGCTACTCTCTGACAGGAAGGCTCAATAAACTACCACAGCGCTCCACAGCACCATGGTAGTGCATTGAGAACTACAACCCGACAGCCGCAAAGAATGTCAGGGCTTGTAGTTCATTCACACACAGAGCTGTGTGAATGAACGACGCAGCCATGTGGGCGGAGCATGGCCACGCTGTTTTCAAATGGTGAAAGCAAGTATGGGGAACTTCTCCCTGTACTACTGCCACAGGGAGGGGGGGCAGCTGCAGCATTGGGAGCATGTTACATGTTCCACCCTAAAATTGGGTGAAACGCGTAACATGTTCCCAAAGGTGAATTTATCCTTTACATAGGAACTTTCTGGATCGTCAATCGTATTTAGCCTAGGTTCACACTGACAGTGGGAAAGAAATCGTGTGAGTTCAGCTGAACTCGCACAATTTCATACAAGCATGTCAGTCCCGACTTTGGGGGGGCCATTTCAGAGACATCTGTGCGGGTTTCTGCACAATGGTCTATAGAAATTGCTCCCCAAACTCGCCAAAAGTAGGTCAGAAACTACTTTTGGGAATCGGTGTGGTGCCGCAATGTCGGTGGCGCAACGTTTCGGACGGTGCCATTGCCGTCAAAAAACGCCAATTTGGCATACAATTTGACACGTCAAATCGCATGTCAAATTTCTGCAATGTGAACCTAGGCTCTATGTTTCAGTGTTGGTTACATAATTAAATGCTAAATTTGATTGCTTGTTATAGAAAACACTGTGGGGTTGATTTACGAATACTGGAGAGTGCAAAATCTGCTGCAGCTCTGCATGGTAGCCAATTTAAACCAAACTTAAACCAGTCCTGAAAACTGCAGCTAAAATCTGAAAGGCTGATTCTGATTGGTGATTACTGATACATAAGGCCTAAAAATAGGAAGCAGACAAGTAGTCTGGGTGAAGCAACAAAAGACTCTGTTTGCCAATCCTTAGCCCAGAAAAAGTATGTAAAGTGGGGAGGGAAAGTATTCAGACCCCCTTAAATTTTTCACTCTTTGTTATATTGCAGCCATTTGCTGAAATCATTTAAGTTCATTTTTTTTCCTCATTAATGTACACACAACACCCCATATTGACAGAAAAACACAGAATTGTTGACATTTTTGCAGATTTAAAAAAAAAGAAAAACTGAAATATCACATGGTCCTAAGTATTCAGACCCTTTGCTCAGTATTTAGTAGAAGCACCCTTTTGATCTAATACAGCCATGAGTCTTTTTGGGAAAGATGCAACAAGTTTTTCACACCTGGATTTGGGGATCCTCTGCCATTCCTCCTTGCAGATCCTCTCCAGTTCTGTCAGGTTGGATGGTAAACGTTGGTGGACAGCCATTTTTAGGTCTCTCCAGAGATGCTCAATTGGCTTTAAGTCAGGGCTCTGGCTGGGCCATTCAAGAACAGTCACTGAGTTGTGAAGCCACTGCTTCATTATTTTACCTGGGTGCTTAAGGTCATTGTCTTGTTGGAAGGTAAACCTTCGGCCCAGTCTGAGGTCCTGAGCACTCTGGAGAAGGTTTTCGTCCAGGATATCCCTGTACTTGGCCGCATTCATCTTTCCCTCGATTGCAACCAGTCATCCTGTCCCTGCAGCTGAAAAACACCCCCACAGCATGATGCTGCCACCACCATGCTTCACTGTTGGGACTGTATTGGACAGGTGATGAGCAGTGCCTGGTTTTCTCCACACATACCGCTTAGAATTAAGGCCAAAAAGTTCTATCTTCGTCTCATCAGACCAAAGAATCTTATTTCTCACCATCTTAGAGTCCTTCAGGTGTTTTTTAGCAAACTCCATGCGGGCTTTCATGTGTCTTGCACTGAGGAGAGGCTTCTGTCGGGCCACTCTGCCATAGAGCCCCGACTGGTGGAGGGCTGCAGTGATAGTTGACCTTCTACAACTTTCTCCCATCTCCCGACTGCATCTCTGGAGCCCAGCCACAGTGATCTTTGGGTTCTTCTTTACCTCTCTCACCAAGGCTCTTCTCCCCCGATAGCTCAGTTTGGCCGGACGGCTAACTCTAGGAAGGGTTCCGGTCGTCCCAAACATCTTCCTTTTAAGGATTATGGAGGCCACTGTGCTCTTAGGAACCTTAAGTGCAGCAAAATTTTTTTTGTAACCACAATTCTGTCTCTGTCCTCTTCAGGCAGTTCCTTTGACCTCATGATTCTCATTTGCTCTGACATGCACTGTGAGCTGTAAGGTCTTATATAGACAGGTGTGTGGCTTTCCTAATCAAGTCCAATCAGTATAATCAAACTCAGCTGGACTCAAATGAAGGTGTAGAACCATCTCAAGGATGATCAGAAGAAATGGACATCACCTGAGTTAAATATATGAGTGTCACAGCAAAGGGTGTGAATACTTAGGACCATGTGATATTTCAGTTTTTTTTTTTTTAATAAATCTGCAACAATGTCAACAATTCTGTGTTTTTCTGTCAATATGGGGTGCTGTGTGTACATTAATGAGGAAAAAAATGAACCTAAATGATTTTAGCAAATGGCTGCAATATAACAAAGAGTGGAAAGTTTAAGGGGGTGTCTGAATACTTTCCGTCTCCACTGTATAAGGCCCACCAGAAAATATATGCTGCATAATACACCAGTAGCTATTGATACTGGAAAAATGCACACAAATGAAAAGTGCAAATAAACCAATGGCAAATAACAATAACAATGGGAGAGGTCGCTGTGACCAATAATGATAGCAATAAAAGGATATAAATATAATGCATCAAATACATCACAGTGGCATCTCTCATTGCCGTTGGTTTATTTGCGCTTTTCATTAGTCTGGATGTGGGGAGACAGCGAGGATGTTTGGTCGGAGCCCTGAAAAAAAGATATTCTGCTATTTGATGCCAGCAAATACAAAGCCCAAATAGAATAAACCAAGTCATTGATCTACACATCAAGCAGGAAAGGGAACATGTCTTTGTTGCCTATAGGAAGCAATTAGCTGTAAAGTAAACCTTTGTCCATGCAGGGCAAAAGAACAGGTTCATTTTAATCCCCTCTCCCCAGCAGTACATGCTAAACTTTACTTTCTTTCCTTTCCACTCCATTTGACTGCTGGCAGCAGGTGAAGCAGCCATGTGTAAGCTATAGGTCGCTAGACATCGCAAGTCTCCCGCGTTTCTGCAGCGGCTCCTGCACACCCGCAAGCGCCTTGTAAACTCCCGGGAATGATCGGTGTGGCGGGGAACAGCTGTGAACACCGATCTCCTTTGTATTGATTTTTAGCTGACAGCCGCTTCTTCTTCTCTCCCTCCTGTGGCTGTCAGCTAAAAAGCTATACAGGGAGATCAGTGTTCACAGTTGTCCCTCCTGCTGCACTGATCATTCCCAGCTGTTCTGTGTGCTCCTTCCCCGGCCCCCTCCGTGTCCTTCTCCACCCCCCCCTGTTCTCCCCCGGCCCCCTCCGTGTCCTTCTCCACCCCCCGTTCTCCTCCGGCCCCCTCCATGACCTTCTCCCCTCCATGATCTCCTCCGGCCCCCTCCGTGTCCTTCTCCACCCCCCGTTCTCCTCTGGCCCCCTCCATGACCTTCTCCACCCTCCCTGTTCTCCTCCGGCCCCCTCCGTGTCTCCCCCCCCCCATTCTCCTCCGGCCCCCTCCGTGTATCTCTCTGCCCCTCCTGTTCTCCTCCGGCCCACTCCGTGTCCTTCTCCACCCCCCTGTTCTCCTCTGGCCCCCTCCGTGTCCCTCTCTACCCCTCCTGTTCTCCTTCGGCCCCCTCCATGTCCTTCCCCCCCCCCATGATCTCCTCCGACCCCCTCTGTGTCCTTCTCCACCCCCCCATTCTCCTCTGGCCCCCTCCATGTCCTTCTCTGCCCCCCCTGTTCCCCTCCGGCCCCCTCCATGTCCCTCTCCACCCTCCTTGTCTCCTCCGGCCCCCTCTGTGCCCTTCTCCACCCCCCATGTTCTCCTCTGGCCCCCTCTGTTTCCTTCCCTGCCCCCCTGTGTTCTCCTCTGACCACCGTGTTCTCCTCCTCCACCCCCCCTCGTCCCCCACAGCCGGCTCCCCTCCTTTCCTCTTCCAGCGGCTGTGGGGGGGGGGGGGGGGGAACTGTCAGGAATAGGATACAGTGAGTGAGATCACTCCTGTGTTCTGTGATAACTAAACTGTGTTTACTCTACTCAGTTTATGAATGGAGAGGAGCCTCTGTCTCCTGTTCATTCATCTTTAGTGCTGAGAAAGGGACTAGGGAATCTGTGTCCTCAGTCCCTTTGTCTGTCTCAAAGGAGAGATGTCTGTGTTCTGTTTAGACCCCTGACATCTCACTAAAGCTCCCCAAATAATATAAAAATAATGTAAAAAAATTCTAAAAAATGAAAAAGTGTAAAAAAAAATAAACTACTGACACCACTCTCCCCTGCCCTACCAACACTGTCCACTGCCCCAACCCCCTCCCCCCAAAAAGCATTGTGAAAAAAAATTAAAAACAAGATAAAATTGTAAAAAAAAATCAAATTATTAAAACTGAAAAAAACTACTGACACCGTCCACTGCCACATACCACCCACCCCCACCCCCTTCCCTAGAAGCACTGTGAAAAAATATTGAAAAAGTGATTTAAAAAAACATTTTGAAACGGGGCGGGGGGGGGGGGGGATGGGGGGGTTGCAGGCGCGAAGCACCACCTCCCTGAAATGAATTTGCCACCTCCCCAAAAAGAGTTTTTTGCAGGTTGGGATGTCTGGCTCGCTCTAGTTGTAGCTTAAAGTGTTACTAAACCCAAAACAGTAAAATTTGTCTGTATATGCAGAATAGCATGCTTGTTATACTCACTGTGGAACTTAAGGGGTTAATCCTCTGCATTGTGTAAAAAGGCTCTTTTATCCTGTATGGACAGATCCTTCCCACCTGCACTTTCTATCTGGGGAAGGCCAGCTAACACACAGGCAGGGTAGCCAACCTGCACATGCTCAGTTATGTCTTCTATGCTGGAGAGAACATTTACTTGTTCTCAGAGCTAGTCAGGTCACATGATATTGACATCACACATGTGGGCATGTATACAGGATATAGTGGAAATCTCCTCCTTCCTGAACTCTCAGCACTGGACAAACTCTGCAGTTCATCATGTGACCGTGGTATACAGATCAGCCAAAAAAGGTATATAGTGGCAGTATTTTAATGTAAAAAGAAGATTTATAAGCTGTGGGCGGGCACATGAACTATTTTCATATTAATGGGTTTGGTAACACTTTAAACAGTGTTTTGAAGTCATGGTTCTTGGTGATCTGCCCATTAAGTGAGTTACATGCTTCTCTACTGTATACCCCAAAGTAAGGGGTATTTTCTTTGCTCCTGGCTGCTGATAGGAAGGCAAATATTTGCAGCTGTGATGGGGGAATTAAAGCAAATACTAAGACAAGATACATTACTAGTTGGTACAGACACATTCCTTTGTGAAAGAAGATGGAAGGGAACTGTGATTAAGACAATAGGTACAACATGGAAAACAGATGTCATAACTACCAGAAACCAAGTCCCTGTCTGTGAAAATCAGGACAGCTTGCCGGAAAGTAATCTCCGGGGCGGCAGACATGATGAGCCGGGACTGCATCTTCCCTTTGACCGGCACCATTTGTTTAATAGCCTGTGCCAAGGAGGTGAAGGCATGAATTCGGCGTAGGACACACACCAAAGCCGGGTTGGAGGTCAACTGCTCAATATCGCTCTGCCATTGCCGATCTCCCACCTCGTACGGGGTGATCTCTTTGGCCTGAAGCCGGCTTAGACGTGGCAGCCACTTCAGACCTAAAACTTCAAATCCTTCAAAGCCACAACCTGTTAAAGCAAAAAAAAATAATAAAAAATGTAAATACCACAATTTTTCTGTTTTGTTTGCGTGGCATTCCATGTTATAACTATTGTATTTAGTAAATTGAATTCAAAATGTAACTGCACCTAATGCCAAAATATTAGTTTGTTGGATTTAATTACCTCCAGTCTTACAAATCTTTATTGGAAAGGTTACAATGCAACTAAATATAGCTCTGTTAGCTTCCCATGAGGCCACAGTTGTCATTTTATCAAGTGAGTTCCTTAAAGTGGTTGTAAACCTTTAGGTTTTTTTTCTTTTCATAAAACAAACATGTTATACTTATCTGCTCTGTGCAATAGTTTTGGACAGAGCAGCCCCGATCCTCTTTTTCTGGAGTCCCCGCTGGCACTCCAAGCCCCTGCTTTTCATTCGGGTGCCCCCAGGGAAAACGGCCATTTCAGCTTGCTCCCGAGTCCCGCTGCTGCATCTATTGACACAGACAGCGGGACTCGGCCCTGCCCCCTGCGTCACAGGATTTGATTGACAGCAGCGGGAGCCAATGGCTCCCGCTGCTATCAATCTGTCCAATGAGGAGAGAGACAGCGGATGGAGCTGCTGCACTTGTGCACGTCGCTGGATCGAGCTCAGGTAAGAAAAAGGGGGTGGGGGGGGTCTGGGGCACAATGCATTAAGGTTTTAAATATTTGTTCTACATTATTGAGACACTGTCTAGAGAAAGTGACATTATTTGGCTTTGTTATGTCCACCACCAGAAAGTGTCTCCAGCAGAAAGAACTCATGTGACTTGAATTATCAATGTCACTTTCTGAAATACATGTATAGCAAAAACTTGCTATAGCAAAAAAAAAAAAAAATTTAAGGAAAGAGTAAAAAAGGGTTAAACACCTACTGGGTTTTTATTGCTCTCTGCGTCCTGCTAGGGAGATTTCCCTTTCACTTCTAGTCTTGGAGACTAAACAGTAGTGAAGGGAAATCCCCCCAAACAAACGTAAAATATTTAATAGTGGCCAACTGCACCTAAAGCCAAAATATCAGTGGGTTTATTCACCCCCAGCCATACAAATCTTTAATGGAAAGATTAGAATGCAGCTAAATATATCTTTGCTAGGATTCTACAAGCATAATAATCGCTGTCTATGTCCTGCTAGGGTACCCATTAATTAGAGTCTTAGAGATGCAACAGGTAGTGTGGGCAAATTGCCTCAAACTAATGGGGAATTCCCATTTTAGACAGTTGTCACTAGTACACTTGTCTCCCCTAGAAGATTTTTGCTCACCACTTGCTCTTGTGAAAACTAAAATGTAGGATTTCCCCTAATTCCAGCCAAGATAACAATCATCATCAGGAAAAATAGATGGATGATTCTCCCCAGCAGAGACAGACCCCAATAAAAGCTTGGCAAATGGTCTAATGCTTTTTCACTGTAACCAAAGCTGAAAAATATAAAGTTTTCCCTTTATACGCTTTAAATCAATCTGAGTTTGTTGTACAGAATGCTTGCCAGGGCTGGGACAAGGGGTGGGCAGGAGGGGACGCTGCCTTGGGTACAATGGTTTATTGCAGGGATGTGGGCACTCTGACCCTAACCCTAAGGGAAGGGGGGGGGGGGGTGCAGTTTGGCATCTTTTCCCTGGGTGCTGGATGGCCTTGTCTCGGCACTGATGCCTGCTATAATGCCTTGCTCAAGCCGTGTTTGACTGACCATGCATATCCAACCTAAATGCCTTGCTCAAGCCGTGTTTGACTGACCATGCATCTCCAACCTAAATGCCTTGCTCAAGCCGTGTTTGACTGACCATGCATATCCAACCTAAATCTCCTTGCAACATTTAAGAACTGGATCTGGTGAAGCTGGAGTACCATGATTTGTGCAATATGTGTTTCCACTATACATGTGCCTAGTCCTGCTGGCTGTGCTTACGCAACAAGGGTTTGTGTACACGGGCATATTTTAGCACTACAACTGTTTTGCTCCCTGTACAAGTCAATGGGGATGCAAGAACAACTTCAAAGCAGATCGAAGGAGCTCCGTAGGACTTTGGTTGCCCAACATAAAAATAGGATTTAAAAGCTATACCCGCAGAGAAGGCATTATATACTTACCTCTTCCACTGCTTATAGAGCTGAATTCTGCTCCATTGATGAGGAGTTCTGCTACGCCAGTGGGGCTTACGCCAGTGTGGTTACGCCAGGGTTAGTAAACGCAGCAAAGTCCTTTGCTGCATCCACTAACACTGGCATAACCTGTCCTGAAATTGTTCCAAGCAGTAAATCACAATGTAGATGTATTTGATATCTGCTTACTTGAGTGATTTAAACTGAATTCTAAATTCAAAAACCCCAATAAAGGAGGAGTGTGTCTGCATTGGCTTTATTCTGCTCAATTGAATCAATATCATTACATTACCTTTGGGCTATTGGTCATTTGTTTGATGCTCTCTGGATTGTATATATGTTTTGAGGAGTGCTGCCCAACCACAGCTAGTGCACCCTGTGACAATTTCAATGACCCTTAGAAAATCTGAATCCAGCACCCTGTTTGTTCTTGTGTTAGGATTTCTTTTACTATATTTTTATTGAAGAGAGGCATAGAAAATGGCACATACATAGCACAGTTACAACATGTGTACATGGAGCCTACGCTGTTCTCGTGTTAGGTTTTAATTGTCATCTGTGCCCCTGTTAGGGAAAGTCACCCTCTCTATGTCATGTTGTCAGGATCTGGATCCGAACCTAAAACCTCTGCAGTGTCTGGCTGTGGCTCTATTTGCCGTGCCACCTGAGATGCTGGACAGCTCCCTGCCCGATTCCTTGCACAATCTTACTTTGTATTGTGTTTCTGGTGAACCTTGAGCTCTTTATTCCTCCCATGAACGGTCTCTACACTTCCTGTTTGCCAGATTATTGTGCTCTCTCCAACCAATATATTGCTCCTTTGCATACCTGCTGCTGTCCTTATCTTTACTACCACTCGTTGTCAACCGTTAGCTTGTTTTCATTGATTACACTTCTGCTTAATACCATTAATCTACTACTCATTACTGAACTCTTGGCTTGTTTATTGCCTATGCTTCTGCTTGTTCCCCATCTGCTTCATTGGCTACCTGACTCCGGCTTGCTCTCTTCCTTCTTGGGCAATCCAGAGGGCCACGACCTGACATCAGCATGCAGCAAAACCCATTTCCACCATCAGGAGCTCTAGTGTAGACCCACTAGTGCTTAGACGCCACGCCTCAGGTAAGACCACATAATCCACCAGGGGGATCTGCCTGTGTATTCATCAAGCTGACTACTGAGTGGCCTTCTCTACTGCTACAGCCACTTCCTCTGAGCCTGATCCCAGACCATGACACGTTTACCATGATCACAGAAAGTCAAGGAAAACTACAAATTTTGGATTGTCATCAGAACAATAAGAGAGGGGAAATCTTTTAATGGAAACACTAGTTCTGGTGACAACCAGGGATTCCCTCATTTTGGACATTTAAAACAAAATAAAATGACTGATTGAGCCAAAACATTCATTTTTTAAAAATAAAAATCCTGTGAATATTTAGTGAATTTTTGCACTGCAATATATTTAAACAATTGCAAACAAAGTTAATTGTTTGCAGCAGGAAGCATTGTTTCGATGTTATTTGGCGCTGTGGAATATGTATTTTGCAAACAAGTTTATTTTTCAAGAGAAAAAGTGCCAATCAAATTCCAGCTGACTTTTCTCTAGAATAGATCAGAAACAGCAAGATACCTGCTAAAAGGTTGGACTTTTTCTTTTTCATGAATCTACCCTACTGTGCTTTATTAATGCAAGGAGAAGTGCTGTGTAGTAACCCATGTTGACCAATTACAATTAAGCTTGCATCTATAAATCTAATTTCTTATTGGCTGCTCTGTGCTTCAAGGAACCACTTCTGTTTTCATTGTTATAGGTTAATAAATACAGCCTTCCTGTAAAGACAGGCAAGCTAATGATATATAACCATTCCCTGTAGCAGAAAGAAATTTGGCAAATCCCTACCATGGGATTCTTCACCCATTAATAGTTTAACTACAAATTAAAAACACTTAAGTGATAACTGCCGCTGAACATGCCATTAGCTCACATCCTTACTGGCTTCACTGACACAGCCTAATTAAATATACACCTCAGCCTGGGATGTGGATGACACCGGTGGGGAAACCCATACAGAGTCGGAGACCTATTTACGGAAGTAACCAAAAATAGCTGATTGTAGGACTGGGAAGAGCTGACGGCAAGGCCTCGGGCTCTGTATGCCCATTAAGGTGGGTAATCCTGGAAGCTCGGAGCAAACACAGACACGGAGAACTGAGGGATGTGTAACTGGGGAGAAAGGCCAATTTCATAGGCAGAGGACACTGGGAAATCCTTCAGATGTATTGTTCTGCCCAGAGGTGAGCTCACAAGAAGATCCTATTTTTAGGCTTGCTGCCTATGTAGGAATGACCAAGATGTGGAAAAATAATATCAGATTCTTTCTTTTATGTCACATGCCAGCATTTTTTTCTTTGATGTCCTTACAAGCAAAAGCTTCCCCCCGTGGAACTATAGAATGGAGAAGACATCTTTTTACTGAGAAACTGCACCTCATTATTCTATTATTAGATATATTCTAACCTTCATAAATGTATCCTATGCTCCTACATATAAATGGTTAATAAACACGGTTTTTTTTTTCAATAACACATTTTTTGTTTGTTCTAGAAGAGGGCAATTGAATAAATGGGAAGAGAAATCAGGAAGTGTTCCTGTTGAAAATAAATAAAAAGGTGGTACATAATGTAGGAGGGAGAAAATGAAGTGGCTGTGTATTGCTAAAGGGAATAGATTTCTTAAGCCTCGTACACACGATCGGATTTTCCGACAGGAATTGTGTATTGACAGACTGTTGGCGGAAAATCCTACCGTTTGTACGCTCCATCGGACAGTTGTTGCCGGATTTTCCGCGGACAAATGTTGGATGGCAGGCTTTAAAATTTTCCACGGACAAATGTCTGCTGACAGCTTTTCCGATCGTGTGTACACAAGTCCATCAGACAAAAGTCCAAAGTACAAACACGCATGCTCAGAATCAATGCTCACCAAACACAACATTAGCAGAAGGTGCCCAAAGGGTGGTGCTAAAGAGCTGAAAAAAACATGTAGTACGTCACTACGTTCGCGTTTGTTGGCCGACAATTGTGTGCCGTTTGTATGCAAGACAAGTTCCTGGCCAACGCCCTTCAGACAAAAGTCTGACGCTTTGTCTGCGGAAAGTCCGATCGTGTGTCTACGAGGCTTTAGAAATAAAATATATTCCTCATGATGAAACACAGCAGAATCAGTGGGTACACCAATGGCACCAATTAGTGGCACTTGTAGTTTTGCAGAGAGTAGATTTCTCAATCATTTTACCCAGAGGAACGCCTGGATTAGTTTTCAGGTCTTAGCATGATCAGAAAGTTGTAGAAAGTTGAATGAAGTATACTCAGAGTATGACACTTGGGGTGGGTTATGTTTTGCCTGAAATATTAACAAATGTTAATAATGGTCTGAAAAAATGCAGAACGTGAAAACTGTAGTACCCCAACACTAATAGTCAGTTTAGTACCACATAGTGGGTGGGAGAAGGTCCTCTTTTATTGGTGGTCAGTGGAGAAATGCCCCCTTACATTGGTGGTCAGTGGGGGATAGGCCCTCTTATATTGGTGGTCAGTGTAGAAATGTCCCCTTACATGGGGTGGTCAGGCAGAGATAGCTCCTCTTATATTGCTGGTCAGTGGAGAAATTCCTCTTAAATTTGGGGGTTAGTAGAATGCCTTCTTACATTGATGGTTAAAGGGACATAGGCCCTCTTACATTGGTGGTAAGCAGAGATACGCCCTCTTACATTGGTAGCTAGTAGAAAGCACTTTTAGATTGGTGATCAGTGGGGATGTGCCCTCTCACATTGGTGGTTAGTATAATGCATTGGTGGTCATTGGGAAATAGGCCCCCTATATTGGTGGTCAGTGGGGACATGCCCTCTTAGGCAAGGTTCACTCCTGTGCGGCTGTGAGGGCCGCGGATTGCGCTGGCACGAAAGCCCATTCATTTGCAGGAAAGAAGTCTGTGCTCTATTTTTAAAATCGCAGACCAAACAGGAACCAAGGTTCCCAGTACGAGTGCAATTTCCCCCTTATATTGGTGTTCACTGGAGAGATGTCTCCTTGATGATTAGTGGAGAGCCCTTTTATATTGGCGATCAGTGGAAAATGTATCCTCTTACAATGGTGGTCAGTGTAGACGTGCCCCTCTTACATTAATGGTCAGTGTGGACGTGCCCCTCTTATACTGGAGGTCACTGTAAGTGAGAGATCAACCCACCAATGCTCACTGTACAAGCAACCCCTAGAAACCTCTAAAAGAACCCTAGGGTTTCATGGTACCTTGGCTGGGAATGAATATGATGGGACATGCAGTTAAGCCAATAAAACACAGTGGGGCTTACAGCTCTGTAGGGACAGTAAGTAAGGCAGGTTGACTTGCAATTTTACAGAGACAGGAAAGAGGCCAGTAGGACGTGTTCTGTAGGTAGCCAGAGACAGAAGTGGTGACAGTGGGGCATGCTGGGGCTTGTAGTATTACAAATAAAGAAATCAGTATGACATGCTGGAACGTATAGTTCTAAACTGACAGAAGAGAGGCCAGTGGTCTGTGTGACAACACTTCTTTTGTCCCATATCATTGGTCCATCAGTGGCTTTAACTACTGGTAGTCTGGTTTTGGCGAGGCCACATTTCTTTGTCCACATTAGCACACTACCTGTTTAACTTCCTATTCTTATACTAAATTATGAGATGGATTCTGATGAGACATCACAAACATTATTCACGGGTGGGATCCATTCATGGTATCTTCCAAGGTGAAGTGAAAAAGACTGTAGCGCCCCCCTGATCACAGCATCAGAGAGGGCTGACATTTTAATGGGCGCCAGTCACTTTTAATGCGGAACAAAAGTAACTTAATTGGTCACACACCAAAAATTCAGGGAGAGAGGGGTAGGGCACACTACATCCTAGAACAAGCAGGCAAGCAGACTAAAACAAAAATAGAAAGGTAGACAACAGTACAGAAAAAAGGCTTTAAAGTATTACTAAACCCTGTATTCACTATATCTGGTCTCTAACAATACATAGAACATGGAAATGCAATTATTTTAGTAAATATAAATTGCGAAATATGTAAAGATTAATATCTCGTGCTTGCCCTAAAAATCAAATGTTCAAAAGTGTGTGTGGGTGCCGCTTCTTATAAATCTAAATACTCAATTCAAAACATACATAGAACAAATAAGTGTGCAATCCTGAAATATGCTAAAAATCAAATGGTATAATGTCCACATTAAATGATTAAAAAAAATGTAATAATCAAATAGATTGTCCAATGGTGCTCTTTATGTAAATTTGTGAATATCCGTGCTTTTCTACGCTGTGTTCCTTTACACAAATGGGAAAAAATTTTGCCTCTTACCAGAATGAATGTATCCCAGGTGATAGGGATCAAACACGCTTAGCTGTAATTGAAACCAACTGATATTCCACTCCTTCCACTCTGAGAGAAGTCTCCTTCTTGTATAGTATTTGCTTTGCCTAGATGTGAAAATACTTCTCATATACTCCCAGATCCATGATAATCCTGCTGACTACTCTCCAGCACTTTCCAGTTTAGTATGTAAAACAAGCGTTTATTGAAAAAAAAAAAAGTAAAAACGAAGATATTCAAACAAACACAGCTGCGGACCTCGTCCTGCAGGCTGGTGCGTGGTGACGTCACAGAATGCAGCTCCACCCGACGTGTTTCCCTCTAAGAGGCATCGATTGAATATCTTCGTTTTTACTTTCTGTAGAGTGCAATGAGACTTTTTTCAATAAACGCTTGTTTTACATACTGCACTATGAAGTTTCTCCCTTCTTCATACCTCTATGTGTCGGAGAGCACTCAGCAGGATTATCTGTGAAGCTGGAAGTATATGAGACGTATTTCCATATCCAGGCGAAGCGAACACTATAACAAGAGGGAGTTCTCTCGTTGGAGTGGAATATCGCAGTTGGTTTCAATTACAACTAAGCGTGTTTTATCCCTATCATCTGGGATCCATCCCTCCTGGTAAGAGGCAAAATGTTTCCCTTTTGTGTAAAAGAACACACCGTAGAAAAGCACGGATATTCACATAAAGAGCACTTTTTGACAATTTATTTGATTATTCGGGTGGCACAGTGGTATAGTGGATAGCACTCTCGCCTAGCAGTAAGAAGGGTCGCTGGTTCGAATCCCAACCACAACACTACCTGCCTGGAGTTTGCATGTTCTCCCTGTGCCTGCGTGGGTTTCCTCCGGGTACTCCGGTTTCCTCCCACACTCCAAAGACATGCTGATAGGTTAATTGGATCCTGTCTAAATTGTCCCTAGTATGTATGAATGTGAGTTAGGGACCTTAGATTGTAAGCTCCTTGAGGGTAGGGACTGATGTGAATGTACAATGTATATGTAAAGCGCTGCGTAAATTGACGGCGCTATATAAGTGCCTGAAATAAATAAATAAAAAAAAATAAATTATTCAATTTTTTGATATTTTTACATTACATTATACCATTTGATTTTTATAATGTGCACTTATTTGTTGTATATAAATTGCTAAATACCTAGCTTGTAGGAGGAGTTTTCATTCTCTTATGACTGTCTTATGAGGCTGCATGACCTTATAGGACAGTCATGGACTGGCTGCATGACCTCATAGGGAGTCCATGACCTCATGGACTGTGCTGAATGGCCCTGTGCTGATAACATGCACCCTCCAAATAAAAGAAAAAAACCCCTAGCAATACGCACCAAATTGAGCATGTGCAGAGCTCCAAGGCTCTGTTCTATCAGAAGATGGATTAGGGACAGTAAAAGAAGGAGAGAATAAGAGAAGACAGGATCAAACAGCCTTTTTACACAATGCACAGAATTAACCCCTTAGGTTCCACAGTGAGTATAACAAGCATGCTTTACTGCATATACAGACTGATTTTACTGTTGTGGGTTTAGTAATACTTTAAGCTGTACCCAGCATTCTGTACAGCTGTCTCCCATACAACAACTCACAGGAACATGCACGAATTGTCTGGATGAGACCATATTGATCATTTCCCAGACTCGCCAAAGTTCCTCGTTCTATGGCAGAGTGACTTCTGGTAATTCATCTCATGTCCCTATCCTTTCCTTCATGCACACAGACAGGCCCTCAACTGCAGAGCCTAGTGCACATGGTTAGGCCTAGGCTTCAGGCCTACCCAGCACAGCAGTTCTTCACACACCCACATCAGGTCAAGGTCTGGGTAGGAGAACCCTGGTCACGTGACCTCCCTGGATATTTATACTCTCTTCCAGTATGCACTAGTAACCAGGAAAAGACCTACTGGTTGGCTGAGAGAAGTATGCATTTTCATAGCCCAGTTTTACTGCAGCTCAGCATACTAATGCTAAAGGTACCAGTGACACCTACTGACAAAAGGGAGGAATTAAACCACACTGAACTGAGAGGAAAACCCAAATGATCAAAAGACTACAAATTACCCAGGTTACCTACAACCCATCAAAGCTAAAAATGTACTGGTAGCCCCCCGCTTAGGACAGGGTGCTACAAGACAATAAGAGGGAAGGGCTCACTAGTTTCTTCCTGCTGTTGTCATTACCAGAAGTGCTGGCAAATCGTAGAATGTGCAGCTGTTAGAGGTCATCACCCTACTCCCCACTGCCAGACACAATTCAAAACATTGATCTCTAGCAATTTCAACATGAAATACATTGTATAATCCATTGTCTACAGAATACAGATGCAACCTTGATGATGAAAAACACAATAGAGACAGGTGTATAAAACTTTTTTCAATAACTTTAATAAGTAATAAACAGTATAACATAATGATATTGTAAAATATGATTGCATGCTCAAACAAGTAACAATATCGAAAAAATGTACTAATATATGTTATGATTGCCGATGTTTATTACATCTTTTCAATAAATAGATTGATAAAACAAAATCTTATCGTTCATCCATATCGTATGGCCTTCGGAGATTACTCAGGTGGAACTGTGCTGGCAAAAATGACAATCACAATGGGACTGCCACTAATGACATCCATTTACTCCAGTAATCTGTGCTGTGAGTCCCTGGAGAGCTTCTCCACAAACATATAAATGTGTCCACAGGTGAGCAGCTGGAGGAGCTAATGTGCAGGACACGGTGTATATCAGTGCATCCTCACAGCTGTGTCCTGTTCTTAAATATCAGGAACGCCTGATCTGTACCCAAAATTGTCCGTGTCTGCATAAATCTCACTGCGGAAAAGCTGAGTCAGATACACTGAGCTCCATTCCTATCGGACTGGGTGGACACAATGACTGGGCAACCTGCTGTCCTACATCTGCCAAGGAACTACCAAGTCTTGCTTTGTCCTTTAGGTCATCATACCCATACCTCCTCTACCTGTCAGAACCAAGCATCAACATCACATATTTTTACGTTGATTCTTTGGACATTATTAGGCTTATTTAAAGCCAAAACTTTTAGTTTAGTTTTGGATAGAGTGGTGAGGGTTAGAATCCCTATCATGTTTTTATTGCCTTCTGTGTCTCCGTTTAGGAGATACACACTCTCGAAATGTCCCTTTGACCATTGTCACTGGGACTGAAGAAGATAAAATTTTGAGTTACCACCAAACAGAAATATATGGGAAATCTTCCAATAAGGACACATAAGATTAAAATGTGTTCTCATGCACAGTGTTGGCGTCTCTATATCCCACTTAGTAACAAAATAGGTACAAATAAAGCCCATGGGACTTTACTAAGAAAAGCCAGACAGTAATAAAGACCATAAAATCCATTAATTTTATTACATAAACATAAAAACTCATTAAAAAAAAAAAAAAATTATATACAGTGCATCCGTAAATATTCACAGCACTTAACTTTTTCCACATTTTGTTATGTTTCAGCCTTATTCCAAAATGGATTAAATTAATTTTTTCCTCAAAATTCTACAAACAGTTTCCCCATAAAACAACGTGAAAGAAGTTTGTTTGAAATCTTTGCAAATTAAAAAAGAACAAATCACGTGTACATAAGTATTCACAGCCTTTGCTCAATACTTTGTTGAAGCACCTTTGGCACCAATTACAGTCTCAAGTCTTTTTGAATATGATGCTACAAGCTTGGCACACCTATTTTTAGGCAGTTTCTCCCATTCTTCTTTGCAGGACCTTTCAAGCTCTATCAAGTTGGATGGGGAGCATCGGTGCACAACCATTTTTATATCTCTCAAGAGACGCTCAATCGGGTTCAAGTCTGGGCTCTGGCTGAGCCACTCAAGGACATTCACAGAGTTGTCCTGTAGTCACCTCTTTTGTTATTTTTGCTGTGTGGTTAAGGTCATTGTCCGGTTGGAAGATAAACCTTCACCACAGTCTGAGGTCCAGAGCACTCTGGAGCAGGTTTTAATCAAGGATGTCTCTGTACATTGCTGTATTCATCTCAATCCTGGCTAGTCTCCCAATTCCTGCTGCTAAAAAAACATCCCCACAGAATGATGCTGCCACCACCATGCTTAACTGTAGGGATGGTATTGGCCAGGTGATGAGCGGTGCCTGGTTTCCTCCAGACATGACTCTTGCCATTCAGGCCAAAGAGTTCAATTTTTTGTTTCATTGGATCAGAGAATTTCGTTTTTCATGGTCTGAGAGTCCTTTAGGTGCCTTTGGTAAACTCCAGGCGGGCTGTCATGTGCCTTTTACTGAGAAGTGGCTTCCGACTGGCCACTCTACCATACAGGCCTGATAGGTGGAGTGCTGCAGAGATTGTTGTTCTTCTGGAAGGTTCTCCTCTCTCCATATAGAAATGTTGGTGTGACCTTTGGGTTCTTGGTCACCTCCCTGAATAAGGACCCCCCCCCCCATCACTCAGTTTGGCTGGGCGGAACGCTCTAGGAAGAGTCCTGGTGGCTCCAAACTTCTTCTATTTACAGATGAGGGGGGCCACTGTGCTAACTGGAACTGTCAATGCTGCAGACATTTTTCTGTACCCTTCCCCAGATCTGTGTCTCCATACAATCCTGTCTGAGAGGTCTACAGACAATTCCTTGGACTTCATGGTTTGGTTTGTGCTCTGACACGCACTGTTAACTGTGGAACCTTCTATAGACAGGTGTGTGCCTGTCACATACCTGAAGGGATACTGAAATGACGAGGTTGGCCTCTCTTGTATCTCCAGCCCAGGTCCCTGCAGATGTAGAACCGGAAACTTGGAGCAAGAAGTTGTAGCTGGTCGCAGGACCGTAGTCGCAGACAGTTGGAAGGCAGTGTTGAGCCAAGCAGGGAACAGGAGCGAGGTCACAAGGATAGCCGGGTTTGGTAGCAGGAGGGCAGCAAGGTACCAAGGCATCAGGCAGAAGCAAGGTCAAATGGGAAGCTGGGATCAGGAACCAGTAATTAAAGTATAGCAGAGTCCAGAAGCAGGGTCAAGGAAAGCCAAGTTCAGCAACGGCTATCAGGCAGGATAATAGCAGGATTCAGAGGAAAAGCCGAAGACCAGTCAGCACTGATCAGGGCACCCTTTAAATAGGCCGTCTGGCGTCAGTTGGCACTAAGAAGGTGCTTCTTCACTTAATGAGGAACAGAGTTTGGCCCCTTCTCTTCCTGCATGATCCCCTTGATTGGGAGAAAACGTTTTTGTGCTACACCTGGCTGCTGGATGCCCTGGCTATTTGGATGCCTTTGAGCGGTGTTTGATGAAAGTCCTTTCTACGTGATTTAGTCATACCAAGTCATCTGACCAGAGAGTGGAGCAGGAACTATTGCTGAGTTGTTGATATATATCTGCTTTTCATTCATTTCTGGTAAGGAGATTGGATTGACACTGTGGTGTGGTGCGCCTTTCTATACACACTGAAGCTGGTGAAGGGATTTCATCTCTCCCTCCTTCTGTGTGCCAATTTTCAGTTTAGCGCCGCATGTGGACTTTTAATCTATGTACATTGCAAGGATTTTAACTAACTTTATTGCAGATTCCTACCTTTGTTATTCTGAAGAAATCGCTGTTTGTTCCACTGTGCCCCTTTGCTGAGTAAGTCTAATGGAAGTGGTTTCTTGGTTATCAACCGGCTGCTGCAGCTGCATGGCTCCAATGAGGAAAATTACAGGGTCTGCATCCCTTTAGACGTAATTTCCTATTGGGAGTATCTTACCAAAAATTAAATTTTTGTTGCAGGGGATGCTAAAAATCTGACTTGTATCTTAGTGCAAACTTCTGGGAAAATTAGTAAGCCAATCACACAAGCAGGAAATTATGTTTCTGGGGGGTGTTCTGCATACATTCTGTGTACAGAACATCTCCAGGTAGCCATATTGCATTGCATTTTCCATAAGATTACAGATCTGCAGATTGAAAAGCAAAGGTCATTTTTATTAACATTCAATTACAACATGACTTGTGTCATAATTGTATATGCTATATGTTTTTTTTTTAATTTGCAATTTTTTCTCCTATGAAAGTGGAGTTACCCTTTAGCCACAGTTATACTGCAGCAGGTTGGTTCCCCTGGGCGAATCGCCATCATGGTACATTGGCCGCTTTAAGTGCCCTAGGGGGCGCGCTCCTGCGGCGATACGCCGGAACTGGCCCCCCGCGATCAATCCTGACAGAGACAGAACAGAGATCTGTCAATGTATACAGACAGATCTCCATTCTGTCAGGGGAGGAGAGACAGATCTGCTGCTCCTAAAGATTAGGAACAGCGATATGTCTCCTCCCCCAGGCAGTCCCATCCCCCCACAGTTTGAACACACATGAGGGAACAAATTTAAGCCCAAGTGTTACCCCATTCCCTGCCAATGACATTTATATAGTAATCAGTGGCTATTTTTAGCTCTGATCGCTTTATAAGTGTCAGTGGTCCCAAAAAAGAGTTTCAAAAGCGTCCGATCTGTCCGCTGCAATGTCGAAGTCCTGCTAAAAATCGCTGATGGCTGCCACTACTAGTAAAAAGAAAAAATTATAATAACAATGCCAAAAATCTATCCCCTATTTTGTAGACGCTATAACTTTTGCACAAACCAATAAATATACGCTTATTGCGATTTTTTTTACCAAAAATATGTAGAAGAATATATATCGGCCTAAACTGATGAAAACATTTATTTTTTTTATTTTTTTTAAATTTGGGATATTTATTATAGCAAAAAAAAAAAATGTTTCAAAATTGTCGCTCTTTTTTTGTTTATAGAGCAAAAATAAAACCCTAAGAGGTGATCAAATACCAACAAAAGAAAGCTCTATTTGTGGGGAAAAAAAAAGGATGTCAAATTTGTTTGGGAACAGCGTTGCACGACCGCGGAATGGCCTGGTCATTAAGGGGGCAAATCCTTCCGGTTCTTAAGTGGTTAAATAAGATATGGCAAGTTTGCCTAGAATACACAGCACTGATTTTAATGACTGTATCTATATTATTACAATGTCTCCACTGCCCCTTAGTGGATTGCCTTGGTAGTGCAGCAATATATACATTGATAAAAAGGCTGAATATTGTATTATAACTAATCACAGTATTGATCAAAATATAGATCACAAAACCTCCAAGGCTGACTTGCAGCCAAGAAAAAGAAATACAATACAGTTCATCCTTTATGTTTAAAAGGATATTGAGAGATAAAGTGGAGGAAGGAAGTAACAAATCTATTTTCTTGCTGTTTGCTAAGACAATGCAATTTGCAATTTGGGGAACATCGAATCTTAATCAGCCCTGTATTATCTGTATTTTTTAAGCTTTTATTGTCTATAAAATAAGAAGCCAGAAAGAAGACTGTTTATAATTAAAACTGTAAATGGCTGTCTGCTTTTTTAAAAGGCTATATTTAACATGCAGGGACGCCGGTCCATGGATTACAATGGGGGGGGGGGGGGGTTGCGAAGCACGTGATTAGAGCCAGAGGCTCTGATAGGTTTAAAAAAAAGGGTGGGCTCCAGGCGCAGAGCATTCCGCTCAAAGTCCACCCAGTTGTGTGACGATATATCGCCACACAAATCCTCCTCCCGGCCAATCAGGAAGCGGGTCTGAAACCCGTCACCTAATTGGCTGAAAGGGGGGTGCTGGTTAAATACTGTTGGGGGGGGATTTAGGGTTGTGCTGGTCAAGTGCCTCGGGGGGGTGGGGGGTTGTGCTGGTTAAGTGCCGCGGGGAAGGGGGTTGTGTTGGTTAAGTGCCACAGTGGTGGTGGGGGGGGGGGGTTTGGTGCTGGTAAAGTGCTGCTGGGAGGTGAGTGGTGGTTGTTTGCCGCTGCCACTCCAAAAAAAAAGTCCCCCAGCTGAAAATTTACTGATAAGAATTTGCTAAGTGGTTTGTTGGAATATGGCCAGAAGATGGACTGTCTTCTAAAGTCAGTGGGCAGCTTAAGAACTGCATACCTTTCCCTTGCAACCCCTGAATTCTCCTACCAATTGCTGGTAGTCACATTACCAAATGCCAGCGCATGGGTCACATGATCTACCTCGAAGGATTTTGGGGAAGTGACGTTCAATCTGCAATTCTACATCAGCTCTGATTCTCCCCTTCAGTGGAGCCAATATCTTTTTGGCTACCTAAGCGCAGAGAAAAAAATGTCTTAAGGCCGCTGTCAACAAGCTTTTGTTCCATTCAAGCAGCTTTTACATCCCAATACAAGTCAATGGGAATGCAAAACTAACTTGAAGCAGATCAAATGCTGGCCAGCAGGAGGTTTACTGCAATCAAATGCACTTGCCAACAAATACTCTAAAGCCCCGTACACACAAATTCTTTTTTTTTTTTTTTTTTTTGCATGCTAGTCGTATATCAAACATGAAGAGTTTACTAAAGTTACGAAAATTCTCGTACGACAGAAAAAAAAAAAAAAAAAAAACTCGTTCTTGGGAGTCAACTCAGCTATACAGGCCAGGAAGGGAGACATACATCCTGCTGTACATGTGATCCAAGTCCCATGTTTGTGAGTGGAATCCTCTATTGTTTGATTTTGCATGTATATCATTAAAATGGAATTACACTAGGGCAGCCGTGCGCTCTCTTTTCCTTGTATATTTTTCTGATAGGAACTGGAAAGAAAATACATGTATCAACCCATGATGAGGGATTAGATATTTGTCCCTTTCCAGTTCCAAACTCTACATGTTTTGTGGTGAACCGCTTCTTCAGGAATATGGTTCAGAGAAAAATTATTCAAAAACAGACTAAACATGTATGTAAACAATCTTCATATAACAAAACAGAGTAAAAACATTGAAATGAATGGGGTGAACCACTAGGTAACTGCCATAATAGAGAAACATCCCGTAGCTGCAAGTCAACCCAGAACATTGAACCCTCATCGTGGATTGATACATGCATTTTCTTTCCAGTTCCTATCAGAGTTATTCGACTGTCTTAATATGTTATGTGTCTGCTCTTGTCGGTATTTTTAATTGATAATTTTCAATAAACTTCATATATTTTTGTAACCTTTTTTTGTGAGTCTATACCGTATCATGAAAGTCCAAAGTTGTCTCAAATTTTCTGCCTTTCTTTGAAGTGTAGAAGTAAGCAAGCTCATGCAACATATCACTAATCTGTTATCAACAGCCATTTAGTTTTCCGATATGCTTCTCTGAATGAAATAAAATTCACTCAACTACAAACAATGCTTTGTCCATGAAGGGTAAAGAAAAAGATTCACCAGCTGCCCATTCCTTCCTTTCACCCCAAATGCTCCGTTTGGCCACTGGGAGTGAAAAGAAGAGCTACTGTGTAAACTGAAGTCTCTACATTCTCACACCACTTCTATATGACAGCAATGAGGAGCTGAATGGTCGATCACCAACCACTAACGCTGCCACATCGGAGGAAGATGCCACATGTTTTTCCCATACCTGCAAGTACTGGGTATTATTATTTGCTCCTACCAAGGGGATAGGAGAGGGGATGAGCACAAAGATTATGTGTTGCTACTGGGGCTGCCAAAAACAACCAGTTTACTTTGTCTTGCATTAGCAAAGCACAGCTTCATTTTCAAATGAGAAATTAAATCAGCACATTAAAGGCCAACTTCATCTTTTACATGTTTCCTCTGTATTTAGGGTGTAACATGGTACCAAATAGAGCCCCCTCCTCAAGAACACGGTTCCTCACCTCTACAGCAGCTTTCACTTTTGAAATCAGCATGGCTGTGCAGGACTCTATTCACACAACCGTATCATTCATTAACAGAGATCTGTGAATGAATAAACTACAAGACCTGTCTGCCACTGCAGCAGATAGACTTGTAGTTCTCAATGGAACATGAGTACAGTGATTACTCCGCACTCATTGTCTATATTGACAGTTCCTTCAGCTCTCCAATTGAAAGCCCATATCTCGGTACAGTTATGCCGCGTACACACGGTCGGACTTTTCGTCTACAAAAGTCCAACGGACGCTGACGGACTAAAGCTGGCTGGTAATCCGATCGTGTGTGGGCTTCTCCGGACTTTCAACTGACTTTTTCAGCCTCAAATCCGACGGACTTTAGATTTGAAACATGCTTCAAATCTTTCCGACGGACTCGAGTCCGGTCGAAAAATCCGCTCGTCTGTATGCTAGTCTGACGGACAAAAACCCACGCTAGGGCAGCTATTGGCTACTGGCTATCAACTTCCTTATTTTAGTCCGGTGTACGTCATCACGTAAGAATTCGACGGACTTTTGTGTGATCGTGTGTAGGCAAGTCTGTTCGTTAGAAAGTCCGCCGCAAGTCCGTCGAAAGTCCGTCGAAAGTCTGTCGGACAGGCTGTCGGACTTTTGTAGCTGAAAAGTCCGACCGTGTGTACGCGGCATTAGAAATCTGGAGGAAGAGTCCGCAAGAGCCTGGCACTGCATCCACAATCCACTTAACACGGGTGCAATGCTTTGCAGGCCCCTTTGAAAAAATATATAAATGCACATTTTTTTTACTTGAAAAATATGTGCATTTATTCTTTTTTTAACTTTCAATATTTTTATTTTTCAAGTAACAAGACAATGTTATAGATAGTACATTCAATGAACAACATAACCTATAAATGTAAGATTAAGCATAAGTGTCTGAATGTCCTACCATCAGGATATGCAAAGATACAACACCTCAAAACTTTAGAGATCAAAATTGTATTTGAAACACTGTAATCAAAAAAGAGCCTACCTGAGACAACCTCTTGTTTTTTGGCTCGGAGTCTAAAAATCTGCCGCAGGAAGTGGCCTGCTCTCTGCAGGGTCTGTCCACCACTCATAGTCAGGATCACAACTTGTTCAGCTTCAGTGTCAAAGGGAAAAGGTCGCCTAGACAGAATGTCCAAGACTGCACTGCTTGGGTCTGGCACAGCATGTAAGCTTGCACCTGTCACAAACAGAGAAGCATTACATAATTCTTTTACCCAAACCCAATCAGTATAACAGTCATAAAATTTGATTAGTGTATTAATAAATGCAATATGACATATAGCGTAGAGCAAAGTCACCAACTTGGGAATTCACAAATAGATTTAAAGTGATCCTATGATAAGGCTGTGGACATCCTTATCATATTTACATATTCTTTACAAGTAGTAGCCACCAGAGCTAATTTTGGCATTACATTTCAATTTAGTTTTAGTTAATAGTCTTTTGCCTAAAATGGCATTTTAGTTTTAGTTGTACTTTAGTCATCTGCAATTGTTTTAGTTGTATTTGGTCGGCTAAAATTTCCAGTACAATTCAGTTAACTAAAATCATTTTAGTTGACTAAAATCGAATTGGCTTAGTTAAATTGTAATGCATTATTTAACCGCTTCTGGACCACCCTTGATACATATTCTGGGGCACGTATAAATCATGTACCTGTATGTGATTTTATGCACGCAGTGATTGGACAGCACCAATTGTTCACAGGAGAGATGGAGCAACGGTGTGCCGATGTAAACAAGGCAGGCCACTGATCTGTCAGTGAGGAAAAGAGAGATCTAAGCTAAGCTGAAACACGATCTCTCTTTTCCTCCATTGTAACATTCCCCCCCCCCCCACAGTTAGAAGACACCTCCCTAAGACACACTTAACCCCTTGATCGCCCCCTAGTGTTAACCCCTTCCCTGCCAGTGTCATTTATACAGTGATCAGTCTTTTTTTTTTTAGCACTGATCACTGTATTGGTGTCACTGGTCCCCAAAAAGTGTCACTTAGTGTCAGATTTGTCAGCCACAATGTCGCAGTCCCGATAAAAATGGCTGATCGCCGCCATTACTAGTTAAGAAAAAATAATAATAATAAAAAAAAATGCAATAAAATCGAACCCATAGTTTGTAGACGTGATAACTTTTGTGCAAACCAATCAATAAAAGCTTATTGGGATTTTTTTAACAAAAATATGTAGCAAAATACATATTGGCCTACACTGATGAAGAAATTAGATTTTTACAAATTTTTTTATTGGGAATGTTTTATGGCAGAAAGTAATAAATATTGTTTTTTATTCAAAATTGCTGCTCTTTTTTTGTTTATAGCGCAAAAAAATAACGCAGAGGTGATCAAATACCACCAAAAGAAAGCTCTATTTGTGGGGAAAAAAGGACATACATTTTATTTGGTTACAGCGTCACACGACCGCGCAATTGTCAGTTAAAGCAACACAGTGCCATATCGCAAAAAATGGCCTGGTCAGGAAGTGGATAAAACCTTCCAGGGCTGAAGTGGAAGTGGAATTTCCAAACTCTTTATATAATACTAAATTCTAATTTCTAATGTTATTATTTATGGTATTAAGGTTTGAACAAACTACACAGGCACTCTGGATGGTGGTCTGAGGAGGCCAGTAATGCTGCACAGTGCTCTGGACAGTAGTCTGAGGAGGCCTGTAATGCTGCACAGTGCTCTGGATGGTGGTCTGAGGAGGCCTGTAATGCTGCACAGTGCTCTGGGTGGTAGTTTGAGGAGGCCTGTAATGCTGCACAGTGCTCTGGATGGTGGTCTGAGGAGGCCTGTAATGCTGCACAGTGCTCTGGATGGTGGGCTGAGGAGGCCTGTAATGCTGCGCAGTGCTCTGGACGGTGGTCTGAGGAGGCCTGTAATGCTGCACAGTGCTCTGGACGGTGGTCTGAGGAGACCTGTAATGCTGCACAGTGCTCTGGATAGTGGTCTGAGGAGGCCCGTAAAAGTAATGCACACAGTGCTCTGGGCGGTAGTTTGTGGAGGCCTGTAATGCTGCAAAGTGCTAAACACCACACTACTAAGCACACTACAGTGCTTCCTTGCTTGCTGAGAGGGGAAGCACTCACAGGCTCTACAGGCAGAGCTCCAAGGAACCTGGAAGTTCATGTGGGTAAACATCCCTCCCTCACATTTTCGTTCCATCTTTGTTCCTGGATGAAGATGGAATTGATTATCGTCATCTTTTTAGTCATTTGACGAAAATTTGGGTTATTTTTTGTTTAGTTTTTGTTACTAGAAATATGCCGCTGACGAAAATTATGATGAAAATGTTTTCGTCAACTAAATGAACACTGGTAGCCAAAGGAATCGTGTGGTAAATCACTCTCAAAAGATCACAAAAGAACTCTAAAGCCATGGTCCAGTCCACTGCTGAGCAGCTTATACCACTTGGTGTTTGTTTACACGAGCAGGCTGTAAGGCTGCCAAATCTTTGCTGCAAGTGAAAGCAAGCGGAGATAAGCTGAGATTTCAGTGCCTTCCCTGTGAACTTTGAGGACGAATTTCTCCATAGTACTTGCAGCTACCAGAGGTCTGTGATGGCTTGTTTTAAGGCAATTTACTGCTTGTAAACAATATGTAAATATTTGAATATCCATAGCCAAAGATCCTGCTGATATTGATATTTGTTGGTAAATGTGGAAAATTTAGGGACTCTGGCAGTGAGATCTCTGTACACTTGTCATGGCCTTTACTAGGGAGTTTCTCCTGCCTGTTTGACTTTTGCTATATTAGATATATGAAGAATTAGAGCTGGATCCAGAGCTTAGTGGATTTCCAGGGGGACCAGTTCTAACCTTCATGCTCCTGCAGTAAACCAGAAGGGATTGTGTAATGGGTCAGATCTGTGCAACTACCGGTCACTTCAAAAAGGCGTCTGAAATTGGAGACAACTGGTGTCTAATGGGGCTGGCCATGCCAGGGCAAACAAGGAAAATGGAGCAGTTTGGAGCAATATAAGGGATGGGAGGACCAAAGCTGACACCTTTCCTAGTGCCCCATTCTGCCTTAATCCATCTGTAAGAACAATGCAGGCGTATTGCACTGGAGAGTATAGCCCCTTAGGGTTGGTGAAAACACCAACAATTCCATTGTGGGCAGGAACAGAGCCACAGACAATACCCAGGAGATCTCACCACTAGAGTTCCCATATGATAAAACAAGTCAATAAGTGATTTAGGTAACTAGCTCCCTCCTAAAACAGAAATATCAGTTTTGTGCAAACTGAACCTATAAGCACTAGGCTTATAACACATAAGTAAGTTACCGAGTGCCTGTAACAAAGCATCTGAATAGGGTGCTGCATGAAAACACAGCATTGGATCCAGATCGCTGGGACAAGACAGCCTGCACCGGATTACCCCCAGAAGACCCTGCTCAGCCAGATCATTCATTAATCCTGGAGAGAGAGGAGATTGTTATAAGTACACAGGTCAACTACAAGTCACTTCTTTGGACCAAAGCGAACAGTAGTTACATCTTTTCCCGATTATACAATATGTCAAACAAATGCATTGCTGCAAATTACTGTGCAAGAGTGGTGTTGTGGTGTGACCTGCAGTTTTCTATGGTTGCTTATATTTATAGTTTGAGTGAATGCTGGCTAGACACAGAAATATGTTACAGTTCAGCATCGGGAAGATCTTATTTATTCTCTTTATGCAAAGGAAAAGAAATTCTGAAAGACATGGTACTATTGGCTAGTACAGATTTTGCCACACTAAGCGAACTGAATATTTATAAAGGTGAATCTCACTTTAGCTGGCCACAGATGGTTCAAATCTCGGCTGGTTCAGCAGGGACTATCTGGGATTCAAACCATGTATGGGCAGGCCGATTGTACCCAGGTCAATCCATCAACTTGGGTACAACCAGCATGTTGGATTTTTAGGATGCAATTATTGCCAGTGGCTATAGCCGCTACCAATAATCACTGTTCACCTGGCAGGGAAGGATACAGATCAGCACTTGCAGCCATTGGCTATAAGTGTTGATCGAATGCTGGTTTTCCAGCATGACCATTTGACAGCGGCCATTTGTTAGACCGGCTTTTGTAGAACAGAAAGCAGTACAAATGGACTGAAGGTCATCCGATTCCTTCTAAACCAGGCAATTTTTGGTCCATGTATACCCTTGCTTTAGACATGACTGTACTATGTAGGTGTTACTATGCTCTGTACATACATTTTTGTACTCTATTGTACAATAATCTGATCTTTATAAAAAAAAAAAATAAGAAAAAAAATGCAGAAAAAGCACAAGCTGGTAGTACACATTTAGGCTTGATTCACACTAATGCGTTTTTTGATGCTTTTTGCATTTTGCAGAAATGCATTAAATTTTTTTTTAACATAGGTTGCTATTGAACACGTTCACTTGAATGCATTTTTGTGCCTCTGCATTTTTGGAAAGGGTTGGGGACTTTTTTTCTAGCAAAATACAGCGTTTTGCATGTAACAGACTTCAATGAACCAGCATTATAAACGCACATATTGCGTTTTTACTGGGATTTTGTGGTGGTTTGCATTTTGTGGGTTTATTTTTTACATTCACCATATATAGTTGGTTGCTAAGGAGCGGGCCAGCAAGCCGGCCGCTGCGTCCTTAACAACCAATGAGTCATCCCGCTGACAGCTGAATGTCAGAAAAAAAATTGCCGGCTAAAAATAATTCACAATAAAAACGGTGTGGGGTCTGCCCCCTGACCCCCCCCCCCCCCCCCCCCACTCCCAAGGACCATACCAGACCATTCGGTCTGGTGTGGATTTGGAGGGGAAACCACCACGCCATAATTAAACAAAAGAATGGCGTGGGTCCCGTCCCCCCCCAATATCCATATTAGACCGTTATCCGAGCATGCAGCCCGGCAGGTCAGGAAAGGGAGGGGAGGAGTGAGCGCCCCCCATCCTGAACCATACCAGACCACATGCCCGATACCCATTCACATGGGGGGGTGGGATCTGGGGGCCAGATTCCGATAAGCCCCTTCGCCTCTTCCCGGTTGTTTGGGAAGAGGCCCTTGTCCCTATCATCAAGTGCAGAGCCTGGTATGGTTTGGGGGGGGGGGGGGCGCTCGCTTGTCCCCTTCCTTTCCTGACCTGCATGCTCGGATAAGGGTTCGGTATGGATTTTGGGGGGGACCCCAGGCAATTTAAAAAAAAAATTTGACGTGGGGGTGTCCCTTAAAAAATACCCCACGCTATTTTCGTGAATTTTTTAGCTGGCAATTTTTTTTTTTTTTTTTTACATTCAGCTGTCAGCGGAGAAGCTAATGACTTATGGGTTGCTAAGGACGCGGCAGCCAGCTTCCCGACCTGCTCCTTAGCAACCAGCTATATACAGTGAATGTAAAAAATAAAAAAACACACAAATCACAGTAAAATCGCAGAAATGCTCAAAAGCAACATGCATAGAGGTGAATCGAGCCTTAAGGTGGACTCTCAGACTTTTTTCAGTTTAAGAGACAGAGTAATTTTAAGCACTGCATATGCAAGATGAAAACCCATAAAAGGAAACATGAAAGATAAAAAAAAGAAGTTAAAATAAATCAAAACCCTATCTGAATGACATTTGCTAAAGCCCCGCGTATCATAAACAGACATTTATTTAAATAAAATGCAAGTTTATCACTAACTTCCTGTCTTCATTAAGGATTAGCTCAGGCGTGTTCGCAACCCACACGTGAGGAGCCCGCCAGGAAGTTGGCACTGCACAGCACTAATCACAGGCAGTGAGACATTTTCCCGAACCGCAGCTGCAGACATAGAGAAATGTTTCACTGCCTGTGATTAGCGATGTGCAGTGCCGACTTCCTGGCGGGCTCCTCACGTGTGGGTTGCGAACACGCCTGAGCTCATCCTTTGTCCACTAGCGATGGCTGCATGGCATTTCTGCATAGCTGGTTTCATGATGTTGACAACAATTGACTGTATATACCTAATGGGGTTGATTTACTAAAACTGGACAGTGCAAAATCTTGTGCAGCCCTGTAGGGAAACCAATCAGCTTCCAGTTTTTTCGTTTTGTCAAAGCTTAATAGAACAAGCTGAAGTTAGAAATTGATTGGCTACCATGCACAGCTGCACCAGATTCTGAGTGCTCCAGTTTTCGTAAATCAACCCCAATGTGTGTTAAAAATGGCCACTTGTCATCTCCATTGAAAGCCCACATTACAAGGGGACAACACAGAAGAACAATCAAACTTTTGAAATCACATTAGCATAATTATGAGATTTTAGTGATTAGGTTTAGATATAATTGAATGCATATAAAAAATAAATAAATCATTCACATGGACTGACCTTGAACAAGGGCTGGTATGTGATGTCCAGCATTCTCCCGTCTAAGGAGGAGGAGCAAGCAGTGAAGACGTGGTTTTGGGAGGGCGGTATAAAGTTCTCCCTCTAGTTGGGGTGAAGGTTTATCAGGGCAGAAGATTGACACCTGTAATATAGTAATAATCAGGATTGGTCATCAACTTTGATCAGTTTTGTTGTTACATGCTTGTGAAAATAACTAGCGTTACAGATAATATTCTTGTTCGATACTACACCTGACTTGAAGACATGTTCATCATTGCAGCACGCTTAGAAGAGAAACGAAGGTTCTGGAGGCCGTGAATACTGAATCCTCGCTGGCAGCATGTGTGAATTATATCTCCGTAAGCATATGGAGGTATGGCAGGGGAGACTGCAAGAAATATGTCTCCTGGAGGAGCCAAGAAATAAATGAATATATTTAATGCCCATACACCTGACATTGGAGGGCCAATCTGACTGACCACCAATCAATCCTTAAAAGTCTATCCTGTTTTACTATCAGCTAATGTAGGTCGTGGTTTTATTTCTTTATATAGCTACACATTCCAAAAAACTTAACAAGGAACACAAACCAATTACATTAGTTCATGTGCTACAGCAGCATACAGTCTGGTGTTCTTGACATAGTCATATACATGCAGATGCAAATACATATACAGTTAGATCCATATATATTTGGACACAGGCACAATTTTATTTTTTTTTTCAGGTATTTACCAAAACATATTGAAGGTATAACTATATAATGAATATGGGATAAAGGTGCGCACTCAGGTTTAATTTGAGGGTATGTACATCCAAATCGGAGAAAGGGTTTAGGAATTACAGCTCTTAAGAATAGTCCCCCCCTCCTATTTTAAGGGACCAAAAGTAATTGGAAAATTGAATCAAAAGCGGTTTCATGGCCAGGTGTGGGCTACTCCTTCGTTATTTCTTCATCATTTAAGCAGGTAAAAGGTCTGTAGTTGATTCTAAGTGTGGTGTTCGTATTTGGAATCTATTGCTGTGAACCTACATCAAGCGTTCAAAGGAGCTGTCCATGTAAGTGAAACAGGCCATTGTAAGGCTTTGAAAATGAAACAAATCCATCAGAGAGATAGCAGCAACATTAGAAGTGGCCAAATCAACAGTTTGGTACATTCTGAGGAAAGAAGAACATACTGGTGAGGTCAGCAACATAAAAAGGCTTGGACGTCCATGGAAGACATCAGTGGTGGATGATCGCAGGATACTCTCTATGGTAAAGAAAAACCCATTCACAACATCCAGACAAGTGAAGGACTATCTCCAGTAGGAGAGTACTTGATATTTATGTTCAACCCCTTGAGAATTAAAGCTGAAAGTCTGCACTTCAAATTCATTTGGATTGTTTTGTTTTAACTTTATTCTGGTGGCATACAAAGCAAAAAGTATGAAATTTGTGCCTGTGTCCAAATATATATGGACCGAACTGTACTTTGCAGTGTGCTGTTTCCTTCCTCTGACCTGTCACTGCTAAGTTCTGCACTGATGCAGCGTGTGGCAGAGGAGAACCAGTTTGCGGTAGAGAACATAGGCATCCGACGGTCTTGGAAGTGTTGAATGCCGAAGAGGCCTTCCAAAGATGTAGCACTGGAACAAATAGGAGGTCGGAGAAACTGCAGGGTCTCTCTTAAAACATCTCTATATCACCATATTGTAAAACTAAAGGGGGGGGTGGATGTGTATTTCTGAAGTGTAGTTTATGAATGGCTTTTCAGACAACACACTCAGGTGACCATTGCACGATAAATGGCTGTGATGTGAATTGCAGCTCAGATCACAGCCATGATGTACAGAGCCAATCAGAGTGGCTCTCTACCTTGTAATTGCTGTAAACCAAATAATGGTAGTAGTGGTTAAAAACATTCAGCCCATTAACAATAGAGGAAGCTTCCCTTCCTCCATTGTGAACAGGCTGAAAGTTTGAAAACACAGCAGGAAGGAGGATCAGCAGATCGAAAGTGAAGGTGTCTTAAAGTGCCACCGATCACCAATGATGATCGGATTGTTTCTTTATATAAAAAGATATGTTGCTGTAGCTCAGAGTTCAGTATCCATTCCCTAAACAACCTAGTTTACCGGAGTGCAACGAGCCAGACCACCACCCATCTGCTACAGTGGAGCCCTAATGAGTGGTTTACCTGGAGCGGACCATGTATTTTCCAAATGTATCCATCTCCATGGACAGCTTGAGAAGAATAAGTTAATGCCATTGCCTAGGTTCTGCTCTCTGCATACATGTCATACTGAAGTCAAGGTGCCCTAATTCAGGACATTTACTGGTTACATCATTATCAAAGAAACACCCATGATAAAGGAATCCCTGAGCACTATGGGTTTTCTTAAGAAAAGCACAAAAAATGGCTTCGGGCAGTTGTTTTAATCATGATGTCTCTAGCTGAATCCTTAGACTGAGCTATTTCAAAGGAAGGGATGGGGTATTTGTAGACTGAAGCTTGAGTTATTGAGATCCATTAACAAGGCACTTTTTGCAACACATGAAAAAACACACCAAATGAATAATGAGACAACAATATTTACTTGCACTATTTCTTATTAACCTGACTAAAAAATAAATATATATTTTTAACCCTTAGCACAAAGACAATATACACAAAACCCACATACGGTCCCTTTAAATTGACCTACTTCATACCATAGTCACGACCTTCACCATGGTCTAGTAGGTGAAAGGCACACCCTGTACTGAAAACTCCTGTAACACTTACCCTGAGTTGTGGCAGTCAACAAAGCAGCAGGACGGCACAAATGGGATTCCTGGGAAATGCAGTCTTTTTCTGCGGGGCTCAGAGATCTAAGAAATTAAATCAGAATAACAATGGTTACACACAGGGGCGTTGCTAGGTCTACAAAAGATCTGGGGCTAGAGCCCATAGCAGAGTAGTAAAGAAAGTCATACGCATGGGTGGGCATACACATGTATATACAGTAATATACGTGTGTGTGTGTGTGTGTATATACCCCCAGAGAGCCCCCCCTTACATCAGGACCCCCAGAGAGCCCCCCCTTACATCAGGGTCCCCAGAGAGCCCACCCTTACATCAGGGTCCGCAGAGAGCCCCCCACTTACATTAGGGTCCCCAGAGAGCCTCCCCCTTAAAATCAGGTTCCCAGAGAGCCCCCCACTTATATCAGGGTCCCCAGAGAGCCTCCCCCCCCCTTGGGGACCCCTGCAGAGACTCAGGGCTATGGGCCCCAGATTCGGGGCTATAGCCCCAAAAGCCACCCCCTAGCAACACCACTGGTTACACAAACAACAACACAGCCACAAAGGGCTTCTGTAAATCTAAAGACTTGTATTACCTCCCTCTAGGTGGGTTCTGAATGCCAATCTTCATACAGTCATTACTTCGTATTCTCCCCCCAAACCACAGGCTCAGGTCTCTCAAAATACATCCAGAGGTGCGAGAATAATGCAGCAGAGGCTTCTCTTTTGTCTGACCATAAACTGCACTCAGCGAATTCTGGTCTGTCAGTCGGGCAAGCATGGGATCACAAGGGCCTGATATGTTCCCCCATAGCTCCAGTGCATGAGACCCACGCAGGGCCAAAGCCAAGAAAGGAGGGTACTGCGTGTCTCCAATGGCATTAGAATTCAGGCCTGGAAACAAAGAAAATGTACTCTTCATTATAAATTAATCTGATCAAGCTTCTAGTATGATAATCACGGCCATTACATACCTTTACCAAAGTCAGACTGGAGAGTAGAGGATTGTGGGTAGAGCAGTCTTAGACCACACACTTCCAGCCCCGCTGTAAGGATAAGGTGGAGGGTGTGGTGAAATGCAATGGGGCAACGCAGTAGAGTGTCAAACAATACGACAGGCACCACCTGAGCAGAGAAGATGGATTTAAAAGTAAAAAAAATTAAAGGGTAAATTAACCTTAACAAGGAACTTCTCTTTATTTAGTCCGATAAAGCTGAAATCTGGGTGAAATAAAAAAAAAAATTACCCTTGCAGCTAGGTACCTCCTGCCCTGCACGGGTTAAATGCTTTTTTATGTCTATGTTCTTTCACGCAGGCAGCCTGAGGGGGCAGTAAAAACAGGTTTTTGAGCCTCGGTTTTACCGCCCCCTGATCAGACACCCAAATCCTAACATTACAGCCTGCCATGGCTGCTCACATGACGCGCTCGCGATGCTTTGCTTCACAGCCATGGCATTTTTAACTCAGGCTGCAGAGTTTGACAGGTGGCACCGCCTGTCAAACTCACTCATTGAGGTTGATGGGGCTGCGCCACAACTGTGTGCAATGCAAGCAACTGCCGAGCGGTAGTGCGGCATTTACAGGGTTAAATCAGGCAGTGAGGATGTGATATAATGCCTTCACACCACCAGTCAAATGCCCTGCAGGTTCTGCATTGTATGGGACAACTCCAGAGAGCCTGCAACAAACAGAGCGGTGAAGAGAAGCAGCTCCGGGGAACTGGTTATGTAGCTGGGAGGAAGCCTGTGGAAATGAGGAATATGATAAGTAAAACTGCTTCTTATGCTCCGTCTAGACAAAAATTAGCATTTAACCCTTGCATTGTAGAGGAGCGCCACAGCAAGGGTTACCTTTTGTTCTACCCAGAGTTCAGCTATACCATTGAAAGCGTTTAAAGAATTTGTTATATTTGTTCAAAAGAACCTATTAATCTTGCCAGAAATGTGAGCTAGTAACTTCTGTCTGTGCTGCAGTTTTATCATTTACACTGTGCCCAGTTACAGTGAGGAAAAAAGGTATTTGATCCCCTGCTGATTTTGTACATTTGCCCACTGACAAAGAAATGATCAGTCCAGAATTTTAATGGTAGGTTTATTTTAACAGTGAGAGACAGAGTAACAAAAATATCCAGAAAAACGCATTTCAAAAAAGATATAAATTGATTTATATTTTAATGAGTGAAATAATGTATTTGATCCCCTATCAATCAGCAAGATTTCTGGCTCCCGGGTGTCTTCTTTACAGGTAATGAGCTGAGATTAGGAGCACTTCTTTAAAGGCAGTGCCCCTAATCTCAGTTTGTTACCTGTATAAAAGACACCCGTCCACAGAATCAATCAGATTCCAATCTCTCCACTATGGCCAAGACAAAAGAACTGTCCAAGGATGTCAGGGACAAGAGATTGTAGACGCACACAAGGCTGGAATGGGCCACAAGACCATCACCAAGTGCTTGGGGAGAGGGTGACAATAGTTGGTGCGATTATTCGCAAATGGAAGAAACACAAAATAACTATCCATCTCCCTCGGTCTGGGGCTCCATGCAAGATCTCACCTCGTGGAGTTTCAATGATCATGAGAACAGTGAGGAATCAGCCCAGAACTACACGGGAGAATCTTGTCAATGATCTCAAGGCAGCTGGGACAATAGTCAAGAAAACAATTGGTAACACACTACGCCAAGAAGGACAAGAAAGCACATGTACAGGCTCGTCTGAAGTTTGCTAATGAACATCTAAATGATTCAGAGGAGAATTGGGTGAAAGTGTTGTGGTCAGATGAGACCAAAATCAAGCTCTTTGGCATCAACTTAACTCGCCTTGTTTGGAGGAGGAGGAATGCTGCCTATGACCTCAAGAAATTCATCCCCACCGTCAAACATGGAAGTGGAAACTTTATGCTTTGGACGGTTTTTCTGCTAAGGGGACATGACAACCTCAAAGAATAAAAGGGACGATGGATGGGGCCATGTACCGTCAAATCTTGGGTGAGAACCTCCTTCCCTCAGCCAGGGTATTGAAAATGGGTCGTGGATGGGTATTCCAGCATGACAATGCCCCAAAACACATGGCCAAGGCAACAAAGGAGTAGCTCAAGAAGAACCACATTAAGGTCCTGGAGTGGCCCTAGCCAGTCTCCAGACCTTAATCCCATAGAAAATATGTGCAGGGAGCTGAAGATTCGAGTTACCAAACGCCAGCCTCGAAACCTTAATGACTTGGAGAGGATCTGCAAAAAGGAGTGGGACAAAATCCCTCCTGAGATGTGTGCAAACCTGGTGGTCAACTACAAGAAACATCTGACCACTGTGATTGCCAACATATTTTGCGAAGGGGTCAAATCCTTATTTCACTCATTAAAATGTAAATCAATTTATAACTTTTTGGAAATCCGTTTTTCTGGATATTTTTGTTGTTATTCTGTCTCTCACTGTTAAAATAAACTTACCATTAAAATTATAGACTGAACATTTATTTGTCAGTGGGCAAACGTACAAAATCAGCAGGGGATCAAATCCTTTTTTCCCCTCACTGTATCTGAGGATTACAGGACCTTTCTTGCTTCTACAGTAAGATGAGGGAGCATTGTCATCCTAGGACAGGATGCATGTTACTGGCAGTATCAGTAGGCAAAAATAAAGAAAGAAATGAAAAAATGAAAAAAAAAAAAACTAAACTAAATGTAGCCATCACATCTAAGGATCTAAGGACTTGGCTGCATTTTACAACATTTTTGTTGCTGGGATTAGATACGTCACCCACTTAAAATATATAGATGCCCACATGTCCCACACATGCGCCCATGGGAAGCGGAGCTTTCTGTGCTGAAAGCGCACTCACTTTGCACCCCCTGCACATTGACCAAGTAGTCAAAGACAGCTCTCAGTCAGTATGGGAGTTGACAGGATCGGATCCCGATCTTGTGACCACTGTGACAGCCAATCACAGTGGTCACATGATTGCTGATCTTTTCCACCCCCGAGCTTACAGACCTTATTAAAGCGATGCCAGGGATGGGTGGGAAGAGGGTTACCAACTGGTTGGTTGCTAAGGGCAACACAGATACATTTCTTTTATCTTTGTACACAAGACCCAGTGACAGTTTCAGTCCATGAGAGATGCATCACCTCCATGTCATTGTCTGTTGAAATGTTAGGAGAAAGAGGACACAGCTTCTCTTCAGTCTCCAGTGTCTGCCAGAAGAATCCAGAGGATGAGGAGAACACTTTATACACCGCCTAAAAAGAAAACAGATTTTTCTATAAAACAACTGAACTGCAAACACAAAATCAGTGATAGCAGCAAATGTACTACAATCGCATCACTAACGATGCCTCTATGAGCTAAAATATTGTTGCTGAATTTAAGGGGACGTGAAGGCAACTCTTTTATCATATATCTGGAACTAAATCTTGGCCCATGCTTGGGAAATGTTTCCTATAGGCTGTAGAGGTGACAGTCAAATAAAAATGGAAGTGATCAGTAAAACAAGGGTATCTATATATCATTTTATTAAGGAGTCAGGCCTAGAGGACATCGCATGCCTACTGAACAAATTAGACATATCTAGGGTGGAACTGTTCAGCTGATATCAATTGTCACACGATCTACAATGCCTAGCTAAAACAGGTCAAGGATACTTCTGTTATGATGGCATTTGAATGTTTGTGTGAGCGCTATGAGGGTTATAGGGTAGGCTCTATATACCCATTTCGTTGATTCCCCCATATGCTGCCTCAGCTTTAGATGTGGGAACAGGACTTGGATACTCTTGTAGAACAAAGGGACTGGTCCAAGTTGTTTGACAGAATGTAAAAGGGTATTTTAAATTTGTCTCTGGGGAAGCAAATTTTAAAGTCTTCCCTAGATGAGATTTGCTACTATCTAGAGTTGCAAAATGTCTCCTAACCCCTTTCCCGACAGCTTTCCATGGTGTGACCAAAGATGAGAACTGTTTCCTGTGTGGAGGCAATGCAAGGTGCAGCGATTTTGGACATGTGTCTTTGGACTCCTCCTAGGTCACAAGCATAAATATACTGAAAACGGCTTAGGCTGCCTTACAGAATAAACCTAATCCAGATATCCCAAAGCCCTCACACTCATATTCTTTGCTCTCCTACCCACTAAAATAGCCATTGCTAAGACATGGAAAACCTCCATGATAAGCTTGGAATTTTTAAAGTATAAATGATCTTGGATTATGATCCACAAAAAATAGCTAACATAGCTAAATATAAAAACAAACAATCTTAGGAGGACACGAGAACTCTGGACAAAATATATCCAACTTGACCTTGGAGTTTTGTAGGTGCTATGGGCTCTTTTTGGGGTAGGGGGCTGACTTGCTGCTTTAGGGGCTGACCAGGCACAGGGGCTGAATGATGGCATATTTTACATCTCTTGTCTTTAAGTCTTCTTACTTTTACAACGCTTGCTGTTCTTTCCATCTCTTCTCCTCTCTCTCCCCGTTACAAATTCAGTTACTTTGTGCAGTGTTAAAGTGCAAAGAAAGACCGGGAGAAAATGAAAGTGCCCATGCCAGAAGTGGGCACTGACAGCACAGCTCTGGAGGGCAATGTTTGTCAACGAGGTCTGTCATAATGTGCTAATATGAGGTGCATACTGGCACATTATGCCATATCGCTCTTAGGGGCCTATTTAATTTAAAGAAAAAAACTGAGCTTAACTCCAATTTAAACTTGCAATAAGTGGAATGTTTAGTTTTAGGAATGTTCATTTGATTTTCTAATTGTTAGTGGGGTCACATTGGCATTAATTTTCAACTGTGGTAATGAGAAAGTTCGAAGGAGCAGGGTATAGTTACATAGACAGTCAGGTTGAAAAAAGACACAAGTCCATCTAGTTTAGGGTGGGAATTTTTTCTTGAATTAATTTCATTGCATGTGATTTTCATTCATAAAAAGTCCATTTATTCCAGAAACACATTTTAAATTATTAACATTCGTTAAGAATTTTTGCAAGAATGTTTGTATAAATTTTCCCACAAATGTTCGTTCAAAAATCTACTAGTGTATGGTCAACATTCGAACTTTCAGTCATAGAACATCACCTTGTTACATAATTACAAAGTGAGGTTGAAAAAGGACACAAGTCCATCTAGTTCAACCAAAAGAGGAGAAACAAAAAAAAGAAAACCTCCTATACACAATCCTATATGCACAGTTGATCCAGAGAAAGTTAAAAAAAAAATAAAAAAACAGCGGAAGCTCCCCAGGAGGCAATCAGATATTTCCTGAATCAACAATTCCTGGCATTATTACCTCTAAATGTAGGTATCTAGTTATATTTTGTGCATATAGGAATGCATCTGGCTCTTTTTTTTAAAAAGACAATCTACTGATCTGGACAGAACTAGTTCTTGATGGAGTCTATTCCTCATTTTCCATACTCTCACTGTGAAGAAGCTTTTGCATACATGGAGGTTAAATCTTTATTCCTCCAGGCCTTAAGAGTTCCCCCTTGTCTTCTGTGATGACCTGAAAGTGAATAACTCAACACCAAGTTCACTATATGAACCACTTATGTATTTGTACATGTTGCTCATATCCCTCCTTAATCATCTCAAGAGAGAATAAATTCAGTTCCTCTGATCTTTCCTCATAGCTGAGCTCCTCCATGCCTCTTATCAGTTTGGTTTCCCTTCTCTGCACTTTCTCCAGTTCCCCAACATCCTTTTTGAGAACTGTCCAAAACTGAACTGCATATTCCAGATGAGGTCATACTGATGACTTGTACAGGGCCAACATTATTCACCTTTCTCTGGAGTCTATACCATCTCTAAAACCAGAAGGAATTTTGCTAGCTTTAGAAACTGCAGCTTGGCATTGCATGCTATTTTTAAGCCTATGATCTACCATTGACTCCCCTAGTTGTTCTCCTCCTAAAATGTATGATGCATGCATGATTTTAACCGCCAAGGGCATAACCTTGCTGCTGTGATTCACAATGTTACAACTTGTGGCATTAATATCAAGAAGACAATGTATGACTGTACAGTATATTCAGATTTTTTGTACAGTATTGGTCCTTATTGGTTAATTGCAACCATGCGAAATGGGTATGTCAGTTTAATATTACACTGCCTTTTTGTATTTATTAGTCATGGTATTGATATGATGCATTGAATACAAGCACTGTATAATTTGTAGTGCTTGCTTTGAAATTAATAAAAATCATTGAAAGAAAACAATGGCAGTGATCCTGCTACTTCTGATACCACTACAGGACTAGTAGTGGAAACCTCCAGTGGCATCAGGACCCCTCCCTTCACCCCTATAAGTTGATAAAAAGTACAGGATCTCCTTTAGTCATGCCTGTAAAGTGCCTCCAGAGCAATTCTTCTCAGTGTGAAGTGACTACATCCCATGTCACCACCTCTAGCTTCTGCAATTCCTTACCTCCGGGTCAGGATTGAGTACTGTGATGCTACTCAGTCTCACAGACGGAACATTCACGTTCAATGTGAAGAGCTGACCCTGCAGCTGATGACTAAGTTCCTCTCTCCAACAGGTGACGCTCTGCAGGGTGGTGTGCGACAGGTACAGTGACATCTGCTGGTAGAAACTGGAGGTTCCTCGCAGGCGTTCTTTGCCCTGGATCAAAATAACAGGCATTAATAAAGAAACCCCATACAACTGCAGTAACAGGAAAGTGGAGGTAAGGCTATGAAAACAGAAGCTATCCTTTTCTGAGACTACAACTGGGCTCTACCAGATATCTGTACTGAAAATGCAAGATGCCATTGCTGACCACTGAAATTTTTATTTACCTGGCTGCCCTAGCTTTGACACCTTCTGAATCTCTGACTGTTTGCTGCACGCTTGCTCTTATTTAGATCTGCTTGTTTCAGATTAGTATCTCAATGGAAGGTTACATTTCTTTTAGCACAGGTTTTTTTTAAAGTTATAATCCTGCCTTAGAGAAGTCACCTCTTTTGTGTACCCCTCTGATCCTTTAGTATTAAGGATGTCGATATATTGTATACTTTTCTTGTACAATTTTCCCTTAGATTTAGACCCCTTTCACACGGAGGCAGTTTCCAGGCGTTTTGGCACTAGAAATAGCGCCTGTAAAGCGCCTGAAAACTGCCTCCCATTATTTGCAATGGGTGCTTTCACACCCAGGTGGTGCCCTTGCGGGACATTAGAAAAAGTCCTTCAAGCAGCATCTTTGGGGCGTTTTGGGAGCGCTGTATACATCGCTCCCAAAACGTCCCTGCCCATTTCAATAAATGGGCAGCGCTTTCCGAAGCGTCTAATAAAGCAATTCGGAATTCGGAAGGGGGAGGGGCCAGGACGGAGCGATCAGCACAGAGCTGGGTTGTGGAGCTCTCACACCCCGCAGCACGCCGCACAGCCGTTTTTTCCTATGTTATGTTTGGTGCACATGAGCACCTTATAAATGTGAGTACCCCATGTGGGGATTGGATGTGATTTTAATAAAAGTATCCTACGGTATTATACTATATTAGCCTTTTTCTTTTATATGGTCTGATGTGAGTGGAGCCATAAAGAATCTAGTGTGGGAATCAGCTGTACCTAATACTGAGCCCAGGGGTGGCTCCAAAAGCGTGTATTGACACAATTAAAACCTGTGTCACACGCTCCAAGGTGAGCGCAATCACATTGGGGGTCACCAAGGCACTTCACAGCATGTTTTTCTTTGGGCACGTTTGATTCAAAACCGGAACTTTTTCTTTGAACCATCACCATTACATTGACTTTTATTTGAACTTGGTCACTTTATGTTACTGGATTGGAAGATTCTTTCACGGATGTGATTTGAACACTTTTATTAGGGCGATTATAGTTTCAATTCGCCCATGCATGTGATTGATTTACTCTGTTTGTGTTTTACGAATATATATATTGTTTTATTTAATTTTTTTTCTTTTTCATTTTAATCACAGTGGATCTACATATGTGTAACATTTTTTAGCATATACACCTTATTAGGAATGATTATATTTTAATCACTGTGGATTGTATATTTATCTTATTACGTTTTTCTATGCACATTGCACTTTGTGTTTTATTGCACTAGTTATTTTTTAGTGTGTTTGGTCATAGGATTCACACAGCAGGTGATCTTAGTAAGTGATCAGAGCTTTAGGACTCACACAGCAGGTGATCTTAGTAAGTGATCAGAGCTTTAGGCTCTATTTGATTTGCACGCTTTATTATCTATGATTTGTACTTAGATTTACAGTTATTCAGTTACACCCCTAGGCGCGGCGCATTTTTTTCATATATCATTTATCGCACGGTCATGAATACGTGATCTGCACCTGCAGCCGGGTAGCTGTTTGGTTGAATTTCCATTAAGGCACTGGATAATTGTGGCTCGCAGGATTTTTTTCCATAATTCTACATTTCTTTTAGCACAGGTTTTTTTTAAAGTTATAATCCTGCCTTAGAGAAGTCACCTCTTTTGTGTACCCCTCTGATCCTTTAGTATTAAGGATGTCGATATATTGTATACTTTTCTTGTACAATTTTCCCTTAGATTTAGACCCCTTTCACACCGAGGCAGTTTCCAGGCGTTTTGGCACTAGAAATAGCGCCTGTAAAGCGGGAGAGTGACTGAAGTGGAGAATGGAGTATCAACTTTAGAGGATGAACTCCCCCCAGTAGTAAAAAAAAGCAGCAGAAACGGAAAAACAGATAGTACTGTGGCAACAAAAAATGGATGATTTGGAAAATCGCATGCAAAGAAATAATATAAGAATTGTGGGTATGCCAGAGAAAGTAGAAGGATTGAATGTGGGACAATTTGTGGAGAGATGGATAAAAAGGATCTTTCCGGATGCAGAGTTTTCTATGGCATTTGGAATGGAGAGAGCTCATAGAGTTCCAGCGAGATCACCACAACCAGGTGCACAGGCAAAACCATTATTAGCAAGACTGCTAAATTGTAAGGATCGAGATCTGGTATTGCAGAAGGCAAGACAAAAGGGAAACATACAGTTTGAGAGTAACAAATTATCTATATTCCCAGCAGTGGCGTCGGCAGGGGGGTGGCTGATGGTGGCTGAAGCCCCGAGTGGGTCCCCAAAAAGCCCCGGGTCTCGGGCATGCACGGTTCTATTATTAGCCCTGAGCCCAAGAGCCGCCGCCCAGCGGGGACAGATCTGTCCCGAGTGCGGCCGAGTGACATAGCAGGTCCCGCCTTCTGGAGCCTGCAGCGCCTATGATGGACGTTGCACTGGTCCAATGCAGGGACAGCGGGACGTGCGATGTCCATCATAGGCGCTGCAGGAGGCGGGAATTACATTGCAGCCGCCGCGCCACTGTGACAAGATCCCCTCTCGGTGCTTGGGTGGGCAGCTCTCCTCTCCTCTCCTCTCATGTGTCATGGCTCTGGCTGCCTGGAGTGCCTGGCCCTGATGTCTACTCTACGGGCCCGCCGCACACTAAGGCTGAGCTGCAGGAGGAGGTGGTCACATCACCTGAAGTCAGGTAGGTCAGTGTATCATGTCAGTGTGGGTCAGTGTATGTCAGTGTGGGTCAGGTAGGTCAGTGTGGGTCAGTGTATGTCAGTGTGGGTCAGTGTATGTCAGTGTGGGTCAGTGTATGTCAGGTAGGTGAGTGTAATGGTCAGTGTATGTCAGGTAGGTCAGGTAGGTTAGTGTAGCGTCTCACACACACCACCACCCCCCCCCCCCCCCCCCCGGCGCTGGGCTCGGACTTCGGGCCGAAGCCTGTTTTTTTTGCCACTTAGCAACACCCCTGATTCCCAGACTTTTTGTTGGAGCTACAGAAGCGACGTGCAACATCTAATGAAATTAAGCGAAAACTCCAGGAACAAGAAATTGAATACTCAATGACGTATCTGGCTCGATTAAGAGTGGTGGGCGATGGAAAGACTTTTTTTTTCAACACCCCAGATCAAGCCCAAGAGTGGATGAGGATAAGTACCAAATAAATGGATCGATAAGTATGAACTGTAGAGATAAGAAGTGACTAAGATTTGATTGTTGGAAAATAGAGACAGAAGTTAACGAGAAATGCTATGTGCTGGACTAATGGTGATTATATAATAGATTAATATTTTTACCTTGTGTTTTCGTATTTTGGGACTTGGGTGAGCGCCTACATGCCTGGGTGACACACAAGCGTAAAGTGCCAGTCCTTCCTCCCGCCACACTTGTTGAAGCCCCAACACCTGGAAAGGGGCTTCTGCCTCGCCTTGAGGATTTAATGGTGACACCTGAATAGAAGAGAACCAGAAATTACTAAAAAATATGACAACCAGAGCTGGATTCTAAAGGAGCATATACCAGAGTCATCATAGACACTAATGTAGTATGAGATACATTTTTCATTGTATGTCTGCTCAGTAATGTGTAAATGTAACCTATATAGACATTTATTAACTCTAGCAGAGATTACCATACTCCTCCTGGCAATGTCTTCATCAGTTTTTTTTCTCCAGAACAATGACACCATCTATAGTTGTGTTTAAAATTTTAGACAATAACGTCAAAGAAGGATGGGTGCTGAACCCCAACACAAGCAGGTAAATTGTAGCCACGGCCAGTTGCTAAGCCAGGTACATCGGTATCTTCAGGCAGCCTTGAAAGCAGCCACTAGGGTAATGAAACAGATAAATGGCAAGAAAAATCACTAAACAGGTGCTCCACTGGAGCACCCGTTTAGTGTTCTTACATGTTCAAAAGTTTGCATACCCTGGCAGAAATCATGACATTTTGGCATTGACATTGAAAATATGACTGATCATGCCAAAAACTATCTTTTAATTAGGGATAGTGATTATATTAAGCCATTTATTATTATCACATAGTTGTTTGGCTCCTTTTTAAATCAGAATGATAACAGAAATCACCTAAATGGCCCTGATCAGAAGTTTCCATCCCCTAAATTGTCAGGCCTTGGTACAGACACACAAGGTGACACACACAGGTTAAAATGTCAAAGGTTAGTTTCCCACATTAGTATGTTAGCTCTTATGTTGATGTACTGAGCAAGCTAGATACTGACCTATGGGGAGTGGAAAAGAAATGCCAAAAGACCTGCGTAACAAAGCCGGAAAAGGATATAAAGAGATATCCAAAGCCTTGAATATGCCAGTAAGTACTGTTCAATCACTAACTGAGAAGTGGAAAATTCAGGGATCTCTTGATACCAAGCCAAGGTCAGGTAGAACAAGAAATATTTCAGCCACAACTGCCAGAAGAATTATTTGGGATACAAAGAAAAACCCACAGGTAACCTCAAGAGAAATACAGGCTACTCTGAAAAAAGACGGTGTCGTCGTTCAAGGAGCACAATACGGCAATAATTGAACAGAAATGAGCTACATGGTCAAGTTGGCAGAAAGAAACCTTTACTTCGCCAATGCCACAAAAAAGCCTGGTTACAATATGCCGACAACACCTCACAGCTTCTGCCACACTGTAATCTTGAGTGACGAGACTAAAACAGAGCTTTATGGTTACAACCATAAGTGCTATGTTTGGAGAGGGGTCAACAAGGCCTATGGCGACAAGAATACCATTCCCACTGTGAAGCTTGGTGGTGGCTCACCGTTTTGGGGGGGTGTGAGCTCTAAAGGCACAGGGAATATTGTGAAAATTGATGGCAAGATGAATGCAGCATGTTATCAGAAAATAGTGGCAGACAATTTGTATTCTTCTGCACAAAAGCTCTGCATGGGACGCTCTTGGACTTTCCAGCATGACAATGACCCTAAGCTCAAGGCAAAGTTGACCCTCCAGTGGTTACAGCAGAAAAAGGTGAAGGTTCTGGAGTGGCCATCACAGTCTCCTGGCCCTAATAGCATCGAGCCACTCTGGGGAGAATGTTTGGTTCATGCAAGACAACTAAAGACTTTATATGACCTGGAAACATTTTTGCCAAGGCGAATGGGCAGCTATACCACCTGCAAGAATTCGGGGCCTCATAGACAACTATTACAAAAGACTGCACACTGTCATTGATGCTAAAGGGGGCAATACACAGTATAAAGAACTAAGGGATGCAGACTTTTGAACAAGGCTCATTTCATTTGTTTCTTGTTGCCATGTTTTATTTTATAATTGTGCCATTCTTTTATGACCTACAGTTACAGAATATGAATCCCATAAGAAATAAAGAAATGTGTTTTGTCTACTCACTCATGTGCTCTTTAATAATGGTACATACTGTACATTTCCAATTCTCCAAGAGTATACAAACTTTTGAGCACAACTGTACATTCCAGCATCATCCAGGATCCACATTTATATTACTGCACAGAGATGCCGACTGAGATGACATAGTCATGTAAATCCTGGTGCCTGTGTAGTTTTGGGCTGTGATCACAAACGTTCAACACAGATCAACCACTGCAACAGCCTCTCACCTGCTTGCTACAGTGTTACAATGATACAGTCTGATCATGGGGGAGGTGAGACTGTGGAAGTGCTTTCTCCTGAAAGACTGCTTTTCAATAACTAAAAAGGTACAGATTTTTTTTCTTTAACCACCTCAACACTGGGCACTTACACCCCCTTCCTGCCCAGGCCATTTTTCAGCTTTCAGCGCTGTCACATTTTGAATGACAATTGCGCAGTCATGCTACACTGTAACCATGTGAAATTGTTATAATTTTCTTCACACAAATAGAGCTTTCTTTTGGTGGTATTTAATCACTGCTGGGTTTTTTATTTTTTTTTTTTTAGGAAAAAATAAAGAAGACCAAAAATTTGTAAAAAAAAAAAAAAGTTTCTTAGTTTCTGTCAGTAAATTTTGTAAATAAGTAATTTTTCTCCTTCACTGATAGGCGCGGATGAGGCAGCACTGATGGGCACTGATAGGCTGCACTAATGGGCATTGATGAGGTGCCATTTATGGGCACTGATTAGGTGGCACGAATTTGCCCCACCTATGTGCACTGATAGGTGGCCCTGATATATGACACTGATGAGCACTGATAGGCAGCAATGATGGGTGGGCACTGGGCACAGATACGCAGCACTGGTGGGCACAGATAGGCAGCCCAGATAGGCGGCGCTGATGGGTGGCATTGATGGGCAGCAGTGATGAGCATTGATGGGCAGGCACTGATAGCCAGCACTGACTGGCATCACTAATGGCCACTGATTGCTGGCACTTGTGAGCACAGATTGGTGGCAATTGTGGGCACTGGTTGGCACTGATTGCTGGCAGTGGTATGCAATCATTGCTGGCACTGGTGGGCACTTAATTATAATCAGGGCACTGATGATCAGTGCCCTGATTAGATACCTAGCTGTCCCCTGTGAGGAGATGCCGCTGATTGGCTCTCCTCTCCTCACACTCTGTCAGTGTGAGGCGAGGAGCGCCGATTACTGGCATCTCTGTGTTTACATGTGACTGGCTGTGATTGGACACGGCTGATTGCATGGCTAAAGAGCCGAGGCCGCGGCCCTTTACGTAGATCGAGGTCGTGCAGTGTCCGAGCAACAGGGCACGGCCGTGGTCACTGTGCTGCGCGCCCCGGGGGGGCGCACGAGAGCGGTCGTTGTGGGAGGCCGTCCACCCAGCCGTCATTTGACGGTGGGCGTGCGGCAAGTGGTTAATAATGCTGTTGATGTATCTTGTTACACATCAGGAATTTACTCATGCAGACTTGTAAAGTTACTGTCCACTTTAAAGAGAAACTGCAGCCAAACCGTTAAAGAGTAACTCCACTTTTGTTGAAGAAAAAAAATAATAAATTCCCCTTTGGTTGATCTATGCACATTGCTGGGATATTAACAAACTTTGTTGCAGATTCCTACCTTTTGTTAATCTGAAGAAATAGCTGTTGGTTTATCTGTGTCCCTGTGCAAAATTAATGTGAATGGGAGTGATTATATAATTATCAATCAGCTGCTGCACTTCTAATGAAGAAAGAGGCAGAATCTCCATCCCTTTAGACAAAATTTCCCTTTGTATCTCACCAAAAATGACACCAAAATCTGACTTGTATTTTAGTGCAGACTTCAGGGAAAATCAGTGAGCCAATTACACAAGCAGGAAATAAAATTTCTTGGGGGCGCTCTGTACACCATCTGTGTACAAAACACCTCCTTATTGCATTGAATTTTACAGAAAATTACAGGGCTGCAGATTGAAAAGGAAAGATAATTTTACTATTCAATTACAATATAACTTGTATCGCAATCGTATATGCTATATTATTTTTTTTATTTGCTTTTTTCCCATTAAAGTGGAGTTACCCTTTAACCACTAGCCAACCAGCCGCCGTCATTATACGGAGGCAGGTTGGCTCATTCCCGCAAATCACCGTAGGTGTACGTCGGCACCTTTAAAAGGGCAATAGCAGGCGCGCACGTGCCACCAAAAGGTACACGCCCGCTGCACAGGCCGCAATGTCCACCGGCCACCTGCGATCACGGGCACGAGAACCAGAACAGAGATGTGTGTATGTAAACACACAATTCCCCGTTCTGACAGGAGAGGAGAGACAGATCTGATGTTCCTACTAATCAGGAACAGCGATCTGTCTCCTCCTCTAGTCAGTCCCATCCCCCCACAGTTAGAAACACTCATGAATGAACACATTTAACCCCTTGATCGCCCCCTAGTGTTAACCCCTTCCCTGCCAGTGACATTTACACAGTAATCAGTGCATTTTTATAGCACTGATCGCTGTATAAATGTCAATGGTCCCAAAAGAGTGTCAAAATTGTCCGATCTGTCCACCGCAATATCGCAGTCCCGCAAAAAATCGCAGATCGTCGCCATTACTAGTAAAAAAAAATGAAAATAATAAAAATGCCATAAATACATCCCCTATTTTGTAGACGCTCTAACTTTTGTGAAAAACCAATCAATATATGCTTATTGCAATTTTTTTACCAAAGATATGTAGGAGAATATATATCGGCCTAAACTGATGAAGAAATTTTTATTTTTTTATTTTTTTGGGGGATATTTATTATAGCAAAAGTATAAAATATTTATATATTTTTTTTCAAAATTGTCGCTCTTTTTTTGTTTATAGCGCGAAAAATAAAAACCGCAGAGGTGATCAAATACCACTAAAAGAAAGCTCTATTTGTGGGAAAAAAAGGACGTCAATTTTGTTTGGGTACAGCGTCGCACAACCGCGCAATTGTCAGTTAAAGCGACGCAGTGCCATATCGCTAAAAATGGCCCGGTCATTCAGAGGGAAAATCTTCCGGGCCTGAAGTGGCTAAAGACACACAGTGGAAACACATATATGGGAATCATTTTTAAACCAAAAAATATGTAATTCTGCACAGAAAAAGCTTTAGTTCTGCAGATTCAGTCCCACCACACCGCCACCCAATTGCTTCATGGTTAAAAGAACTGAAATCCAATAAATAAAAAGGAACAGGCCAGGGACAGTGAGAAAGTCACAGTGTGCAGTACAATCAGAGTAAGTCATATCAGTATGGGAGAGGAGTCTGTACAACTGCAAGACTGAAGGTAAAGCTAGAGCTCATCTTTAAGCAAAACAGATCTACAATGTCACTCACCAAAGTGATGAGCCAGACGAGCAAAGCGTGGTAGATGTTTGCCTGTGAGAGAGAAGAGGCTGGAAATCGACCGCTGTGTTGGGCTGGTGTGACTGTTTGACCGCAGCTAGACAGCCGTATAGTGAGGAGTAACATCTCCTCCCTGCTACACAAAGGTAATATGTCCATTTCTGGGCTGTATGATGCCTCCTGTAAAATACAACATACACGGTTTACTATGAAAGTTAAAGTGTTACTAAACCCAGAACCTGCATTCACTATATCTGGTCTCCCACAGCACACAGAACATGGAAATGCAATTATTGTAATAAATATAAACAGCTAAATAACTTTTCTCATCAGCATTATACAGCAGTCTTGTGATTTCTATCAGTTCCTCGTGAAGCTTGTAAGAGAAGTTTTCATATTGCACTGAGCTGTCCAATGTGGCTGCAGGGCTCCTGGCCCTCTGTCTGGACAGTGCTGATTTGCCCTGTACTCATTACATGCACTCTCCCAAGAAAAAAAAAAATACACACCAAACTGAGCATGTGCAACCTGACACCAAAGGCTCTGTCTTATCCAGACTTGTACAGGGAGGGGAGGATCTGTGCATATAGGATCAAATGGCCTTTTCACACAATGCAGAGGATTAACCCCTTAGGTTCCACAGTGAGTATAACAAGCATTCTTTACTGCATATATACACTGATTTTACTGTTGTGGGTTTAGTAACACTTTAAGGTCAAGTATTCAGAGTCAACTAATGAGTGAACCCAGTGAAATTATTTCTCACATTTTTGTCCACTTGGATTTTTTTAAAGAGGGAAATAACACAATATTAAATCTGATCAAAAAACTTACAAGCTTAAATAGTATGCAAGCCCTCAATCTATTTTCACTTTATTTGGCATCTTGTATTACTTTATACAGTTTTCCTAAGCAAATCATTTTTTGCAAAGTTTGTTACCTGGAGATCCTGCCAGTAACAGAACTTCCTGTTGTAGGCCAACTGCCTAGCAATTAGCTACAGTGTTGTCAGCTTGCCATGCAAGCTTCATCTATTGGCTGATGGTCTATCGATAGATGGATCTATCCGAGGCATCTGATATGCAGTCCAATGGCCAACTGAAGTAACTGTCAGAGCAGGCTGACAACATTGCTTCTGCTAATTGAAAAGCAGAAGTTTACTGTTGTCAGCTGGTAATAGAAGTGCTGTTACCGGCGGGATCTTCAGGTGAGAAACTTTGCAACAGATTATAAAAATGATTTTCTTAAAGTGGTTCTAAAAACCTGAATGTTTTTTTACCTTAATGTATTCTGTGGGAGTGCAGTCCACCCACCCTCACCCAGCACCCCTTATACTTATCTGAGCCCGATCTTGATCCAGCGATGTGCATGAGAGCAGTAGATCTCTCCCTCTATGGAGACACAGATTTGGCTTAGGAGCGAGCCTGAATGAGTGCCCCCAAAGCAAACGCCTTGCTTTGGGGGCATTCACTGAAAGGGAGGAGCCTGCAAGGGAATCAAGAAGAGGAGGATCGGAGCTGCTCTGTGCAAAACCATTGCACAGAGCAGGTAAGTATGACATGTTTGTTACGTTTTTAAAAAAAAATAAAGTTTTAAAGTCTTTAAGAAAACAGCGAGTCATGATGTCAAACATATGAAAAACTGACTTTTGGATTTACATTTTAATGCAGCATGGCAAAGCAACAGGTTTACTGTAAGACCCCTCCCCGGCTGCAAATAGTAGCCTGCCTTTTGCCTCCCCACCTCTTTGTACAGCCACCGGAAGCAATCAGTAAACTCTGTAAGCTCTGAATAGTGCTAGTCGGACTGAATATATAGACGAGAGGACTGTCTGGCTAACTAATTTGTCAATTCGTTGGGAAATTTCGGGAAATTCGACATTTCGGAAATTCGAAATTAGGAAATTTGAAAATTCAAAAATTTGGAAATGTGAAAATCCGAAAATAAGAATAAAAATCTGAAAATTCTAAAACCCGAAAATCTGAAATAATAACTATTAAATTATAGGTATTGGAATTTCCTTTCAAATTTGTCTGTTAGTGAACGTATCGAGTAAGAATTTATCCGAAGTTACAAATTATCCGAAATAACGAAATGCTGTATCTATTGGAATGATTGGAACGTAACGATCTAAAAATAATAACAATAGTAATAAAACCTTTTTATTATTATTATTTATTATTAATTTGTTCCATTCCATTTGTTTAGATGCGGCATTCGTTATTTCGGATAATTCGTAATTTCAGATAAATTTGTATTTGTTACTTTCACAAACAGCCAAAATTGAAAGGAAATTCCAATACCTATAATTTAATAGTTAGTTATTATTAGTTAGTTATTATTTTGAATTTTACTGATGTTCTTTCTTTTTTTCAGATTTTCGAATTTGAAAATTCGGAAATTCAAAAATTCAAAAAATCTAAAATTTGGAATTTGAGAATTCGAAAATCCGAATTTTCGCATTTTCAAAAACAGCAAAAAATGAATGAAACAAAAACGAACACATTTTTTGTCAGTGCACATGTCTACCAAGCACCACCACTATCACATGGGGGGAAAAAGATGGAGTCACATGGTCTTTTATACTAAGCTGAAAGGTTAATTTCTTTGCTCAGCCTGTGTCTTGGCTACATTCCTGTCACCTGCTCTGTTACCTCCTCGTTCCAGCATCTTGCTCTTGCTCAGTGGTCTACAGCCCACGTCGCCAACGCCCACACAGATCTGGTACTGCCTGCAACAGCAGCACTCATGCCACTTAGTATCCTCACATTTCCCGTCACCACTTCCAGGGACAAGAGGTGCAATAGAAGCCCCCCCCATCGTTTTTGTCTCCACCAGGTAAGTACTTACTTTAAAAAAAAAAATTGGAATCGACAAGCAGAACTTCTACCTGCTTCCACTAGACCATGAATTTCAGTTTGCACTTAGTTGGTGGTCGGACTAGTGAAGAGAAAAAATCAGAAGCGACTTCCACATTTTTATAATGAAAGTGGAAAACCCTTTTAGTGATTAACATAACATGACTCCTGTCTTACCAGATGAAAGAGAACGGGAGTTTGCTGAGCCATGGGCTGCCGTCCGCTCACAGAGTGCAGCGGTTTCATGCCCTCCAGCTGTGTCTGCATGCGCTGCCTGCTTTTCCTTTCTTTCTCCAGCTTCTCCCTGTCCATCATCTCCGCGGGGCTGCAATGAGAGATTTGAAGTATAAGTACTGGCGAACCTTGAACTTTCACAGTAAATAAAACCTCTCGCTACTCTAGGACAACAGACCTGTTACATATATTGCACCCATCTGTCTTGCACAGAGTTATCTTTCTTAAATCCTTACTCCAGCCAAAACTGTTTTGTTTGGGATAGAGTGAGGGAGGGTTGGAGCCTCTCTCGGGTTTTTGGAAAAATAATTAAACCAATGTATGGCGCCTAATGTTAAACATAAAAAAAAAAGCAAAGACAAAAAAGTAGCTGCCCCTTTAAATGAAATAAATCCACTAGTGATATGAAAGGTGTGGCGCTTACATACAATTCTTATGTAGCATATAGATAGAATATTAGGTAATAAAGTGAATGAATCAGTCCAGTGTGACCTAATTCCCAGCACCAAAAAGATTTTTCTTCCAAAGAAAATCTTCAGTTCCTTTACCGCTTGTGCTCAAAGTATGGATGTACACTCACCAGAGGTGTTGGACCCCTTTATACAAGCAGGTCAAAAAGCGCTTTGGCCTCAGAGGCGGAGATACCCCTGGGATTAGGCTCCAGTGTGTTCTTCTGATTTTTGTGTTAATCATACATAAGAGGACCAGACTGGAGATACAGTGCCTTGAAATCTTCCACATTTTGTCATGTTATAACCAAAAACGTAAATGTATTTTATTGGGATTTTATGTGACAGACCAACACAAAGTGGCACATAATTGTGAAGTGGAAGTAAAATGATAAATGGTATCAACATTTTGTACAAATAAATATCTAAAAAGTGTGGCGTGCATTTGTATTCAGCCCCCTTTACTCTGATACCCCTAACTAAAATCTAGTGGAACCAACTGCCTTCAGAAGTCACCTAATTAGTAAATAGAGTCCACCTGTGTGTAACTTAATCTCAGTATAAATACAGCTGTCCTGTGAAGCCTGCATAGGTTTGTTAGAGAACCTTAGTGAAAAAACAGCACCATGAAGGCCAAGGAACACATCAGACAGGTCAGGGATAAAGTTGTGAAGAAGTTTAAAGCAGGGTTAGGTTATAAAAAAAATATCCCAAGCGTTGAACATCTCACGGAGCACTGTTCATTTCATCATCCAAAAACGGAGAGTATGGCACAACTGCAAACCTACCAAGACATGGCCATCCACCTAAACTGACAGGCCGGGCAAGGAGAGCATTAATCAGAGAAGCAGCCAAGAGGCCCATGGTAACTCTGGAGGAGCTGCAGAGATCCACAGCTCAGGTGGGAGAATCTGTCCACAGGACAAGTATTAGTTGTGCACTCCACAAATCTGGCCTTTATGGAAGAATGGCAAGAAGAAAGCCACTCTTTGAAAGAAAACCATAAGAAGTCCCGTTTACAGTTTGCGAAAAGCCATGTGGGGGACACAGCAAACATGTGGAAGAAGGTGCTCTGGTCAGATGAGAACAAAATGTAACTTTTTGGAACAAAAGCAAAACACTATGGGGTTGATTTACTAAAGGGATATCCACTCTGCACTACAAGTGCACTGCAAGTGCACTTGTAAGTGCAGTCGCTGTAGATCTGAAATTAGGGAAAGCTCTGCTGATTTTATCATCCAATCATGTGCAAGCAAAAACGCTGTTTTTTTATTTTCCTTGCATGTCCCCCTTAGATCGACAGCGACTGCACTTCCAATTGCACTTTCAAGTGCACCTGCAATGCACTTGTAGTGCAAAGTGGATTTGCCTTTCGTAAATAACCCCCTATGCGTGGCGGAAAACTAACACTGCACATCACTCTGAACACACCATCCCCACCGTGAAACATGGCAGTGGCAGCATCATGTTGTGGGAATGCTTTTCTTCACCAGGGACAGGGAAGCTGGTCAGAGTTGATGGGAAGTTTAATGGAGCCAAATACAGGGCAATCTTAGACAAAAACCTGTTAGAGTCTGCATAAGACTAAAGACTGGGGTGGAGGTTCACCTTCCAGCAGGACAACGACCCTAAACATACAGCCAGAGCTGCAATGGAATGATTTAGATCAAACCATATTCATGCATTAGAACGGCCCAGTCAAAGTCCAGACCTAAATCTAATTGAGAATCTGTGGCAAGACTTGAAAATTGCTGTTCACAGACGCTCTCCATCCAATCTGACAGAGCTTGATCTATTTTGGAAAGAGGAATGGGCAAAAATGTCACTCTAGATGTGTAAAGCTGGTAGAGACATCCCCAAAAAGACTTGCAGATGTAATTGCAGCGAAAGGTGGTTCTACAAAGTATTGACTCAGGGGGGCTGAATACAAATAGACACCACACTTTTCACATACCGTATATACTCGAGTATGAGCCGACCTGAATATAAGCCGAGGCACATAATTTTACCACAAAAAACTGGGAAAACGTATTGACTCCGAGTATAAGCCTAGGGTGAGAAATGCAGCAGCTACTGTAAGTGGAAAAGAGGGTCAACAATGCCCATCTGCAGCCTCACTGTGCCCATTTGCAGCCTCACTGTGCCCTCTGCATGCCTCACTGTGCCATCTCCCTGCCTCACTGTGCCCATCTGCAGCCTCATGTACCTGATCTCCAGAACACCCGCGATGTGACATGTAGTCTAGTCGGCAGCCGTCCAGTGTAACAAAGCCCCGTCTTCTCCACGTCCTCGTCTGTGACGGAACACTGATTCAGTTTCCCAGCAGTTAGGCTGTGTTCCGCCTATCACGGATGAGGACGAGGAGAAGGCGGGGCTTTGTTACACTGGACGGACTCCGACTAGACTGCATGTCACAGCACCAGGAGATCAGGCGCATGAGGCTGCAGATGGGCACAGTGACTCAAGTATAAGCCGAGGGGGCTTTTTCAGCACAAAAAAAAGTGCTGAAAAAGTCGGCTAATACTCAAGTATATACGGTATTTATTTGTAAAAAAAAAAATTAAAACCATTTAGCATTTTCCTTCCACTTCACAATTATGTGCCACTGTGTGTTGGTCTATCACATAAAATCCCAATAAAATACATTTACATTTTTGGTTGTAACATGACAAAATGTGGAAAATTTCAAGGGGTATGAATACTTTTTCAAGGCACTGTATAACATAAAGTAATGGTCACACTCACATATAATGGTGCCTGTAATCGGCACCAGTATATACAGTGTGCATGGTAAGGGATGGCTTCAGTAGATCTGCCACGGAGCCCGCGTGTGTTCCAAGCCTCGCTCTCGAGTCTCGGCCCAGAGATGATGTTACACGGGACCCAGAAGGGATGGTCCCACGCTTCGACGTACATTTCACCAAAGATGACTTTTCTAAAGACTTCTTGAAGATGCCACCTTTGGTGAAACATACGTCAAAGCGTAAGACCATCACTTCTGGGTCCCGTGTTACATCACCTCTGGGCCGAGACTCAAGAGCGAGGCTTGGAATGCACGCCGGCTCCGTGGCAAATCCAGAGAGAACATCCCTTCCCATACACGCTGTATATACTGGTGTCTGTTACAGGCACCATTACATGTGAGTGTAACCATTACCTTTTATACTACCAAATATTTTTAATAAATACTGCACTGTGAAACTTTATATTATATCTCCTGTCTGGTCATCTTATTTATGATCAACACAAAAATCGGAGGAACACAGTGGAGCCTAATCCCAGGGGGATCTCAGCCCGCTTTTTGACCTGCCTGTAAAAAGGGGTAAGTATACATCTATACTTTGAGCACAAGTGGTAAAGGAACTGGAGATTTGCTTTGGGAAAATTTTCATACTGGGAATTATGTCACACTGGACTGATTGACTCATTCACTTTAATACCCAATATTGTATATAAAGTCAAACCCCACAAAGTCGCGGTTCAGAGTTCGAGGCCTCAGTCAATCATGGATTTTTCCCTTAGAATCTAACCAATAATTGTTTGTGGAAATCCCAGCCCACCATTCCCGCACCATAACAGTTTACCGCTTGTAGCTATCTCGAGTGTTATGCTCAGTGTTCTCATGTTTCCCGACTCCAGGAAGAAGAACATCCCCTTGGATGGTAACATCATCCGTGAGAAAGCATGGAAAATTGTACCAGCAGTTTGCTACAGGAGACAATGCAGAAGGTACCGAAGTACCGCAACCAGGACCATCAACAGCACCAGAGCCTAAAGATTTTCAAGTCAGTAAGGGATGGAGCATATTTGGGGGCATATTTAGGATTTATAAAAATAGGGATTTATAGGCATTTTTTTGACCACATTGAAAATTTGCGTTTTTTCACAATTCGCGGGCGCTCTAGGTACATAACCCCCACAAGTTTCGTGGGTATATGCTACATAAGAATTGCATGTAAGCATCACACTTTTATCATTTTCACATCTCTCAGGTTTTTTTTTTTTTTTCTAATCAGAAAGAACTTTTTATTTTTGTCTTGCATAGTACATAATATAAACCATTCGACGTACAGGTATATGTCCAGTAGAAAGGAAAGAAAAAGTAAACAATGAAAGGAACATAAACCATTCCCTTATGCATTATAGTGCAGACTTGTACATAACAATTAACTAAATGAAAAGATAAAGTATGGATAATTGACCAGTGTAGTTCTCATAACCTTTTATGTCTCAACCGTAAAGTTGGTCAGTGTAATTTGGTTATCATAACATGACCCCCAGCAGTATCAGCAGTGGCGTCTCCAGCTTTCATATTTAGGGGGGGCACATGGGGGGACAGGGACAAAAATAGGGGGGCAATATAAAATGCAAATATATATATATATATATATATATATATATATATATATATATATATATTTTATCTATCCTGGGGCCCATGGTTGTGTGAGCGCTTGCATTATGCAGTGTCAGCGAGCAGAGGGAGGGGGGAGGAATCACCCGCAGGAGCTGACTGGGGACGTTCTTCCTCTCAATAGAGACTGTGTTACCCCAGCGGTGGCCCGAGTAAGATGCGGCACATCCGATATGAATACAAACAAAAAGAAATTGCCTTTTTGTAAAAAAAAAAAATTTTTTTTTTTTTGGGGGGGGGCACATGGTGGGGCCCAGCATAATGTTGGGGGGGTCAGGGCCCCCTCTGGCTTCCCCTAGGGTCGCCATTGAGTATCAGTGCCACCCTTGCACTTTGTTTTTCCATATATGGTAATTACCAGGTAACCGTTTTCTTTACATCTATCCCAATAATAGCCTGTCTTTGATCAGCTGATGAGGGGCTAGACCCGGGACATCCAACCACGCCTGCCACATTGAGTAAAATTTACGTGGAACTTTTCTATGTTGATACGTCACTTTTTCTCTAATCAGTAGTTTGTTGAAGCTGTCCACCCATTTCCCTCTGGTGGGCACTCTTGGAGTGATCCACAGTTGGACAATTAGCTTGTGTGCTACATACAGTAGTCTCAGGATCGCTGTATGTGCTGATGGAGTCAATGTGTCATTATCAAGTGCTCCCAATAGACAAACAACTGGATCCCGTGGTACAGATGTCATGTATACTGTAGATATTGTGTCTAGGACCTCCCTCCAGTACCTGAAAAGTTTAGGGCATTTCCAGAGCATATGGAGGAGATCACGATGGTCACATTCACATTTCAGGAAGAGGGGGGAGTCCCTGATACCCCATCTGTGAAGCTGTAGGGGAGTTCTGTAAGCTCTATGTAATATAGATGAGACAGCTTTTGGGACGCCGACACTGAAACCAGGGGAGCAGCTGAGAGGCATGGCTCCCAGCTCTCCCCATAGATGGCTCCTACATCGCCCTCCCAACCCTGCCTACAGGGTAGCCCGGTAGGGTCTTGTATCTGTGCAAGGAGAATATTATAGCACCTGGAGATCATTTCCTTTTTAACATTTTCCATAAGAATGTTTTGTATTATCGCATGGTCGGACTGCTGTAGCATAGTGGCTTTTTCCTGTGTTTGTATGGCATGGCATAACTGTAGATATTTGTAGAAATTGTTGTGTGGGATCCCGAATTCTTCCTGGATCTCAGAAAACAATTTGATGGTAGGGCCATTATATAATTGAGGAATATATATTTATGCCTGCTTCTTCCCAGTTCCTGAGTTTCAGTATTTCTCTATATTGTCTGTTGTGCCATAGGGGTGTATGGGTCAAAAAACCCTTTATCCCCAACAGCTTTCTAATGTAGGACCATAATGTATTCAACAATTTCACAGTGGGGGCTCCAGGGTCTAAATACAGGTAACCTGCCTCCAGCCTTGTAAGTGCGGACTCATTGTCACCTACTATATCCAGTAGTCTACGAATAGGATCAGTTGGGTCCATCGTTCCCCTAGCCCCCCAGCTGTTGTAGCTGGGATGCAAGATAATAGGTCCTGGGATGGGGGACCGCAAGCCCCCCCTTCATCTTTATTATATTGTATTGTTGCTAGCCTGATCCTAGCTATTTTTTTATGCCATATTAGTTCTCTGAATTGGGACTCAATTCTTTCAAACCATCTCTGGGGGATCCACACTGGGGAATTATTAAATATGTATAGCAATTGTGGTGCCCAAACCATTTTAATGAGATTTATTCTCCTGACTACTGACAGAGGTAGTTTACACCAGGCGGAACATTTATCGCAAAACCTACTGAGAAGGAGAACTAAATTATAAGTAAGATATTAAGATGGGTCTGGGGTCACCTGAATGCCCAGATACCTGAATGAGGTCACTATCTGCACTGTCTCATCTCTCAGGTTTTTACTGCATGTCCCTTTTGAGGACACAGGTGGAATAAAAAATTGTAGAAGTAGTTAGTTAGTGGTTTAGCAATTAGAACCTCTGGCAATATTCTTATTGCCGTTTTCGTCTTCCTATTCCACTGACAACCTCAACCTCTCCCCCTCATTTCTTATATGGGTGTCACAGGAACAAGAAATGAGGGAAAATCTCCTCAATACTCAAAGTGACAGACTGAAATACGAATCAGAAACATTAAGGTCTTGTTAACATGGACACAGTAAGGCCCCTTTCACACGGGCGGATAGAATTCAGCTTTTAGCTGCGGATAGATCAAGTTATCTACCGCAGCTAAACTCACACAATGCTTTCCTATGGCCCCATTCACACACTGCATTTAGCAACGGTTTTGTTACATGTGGTTTTGTGCGGTTAGAAAGAATAAATTTGGCTGCGTCCAGGATCAATTTATTGCAGCTATCTGCACATAACTGCAGGTAATCGCAGTGTACTATTTCTCCTGCGGATAGCAGCAGCAGCAGCAACAAGGAAAGAAAACAGGAAGCACATCAGAAATGGCAAGAATGTTCCAACGCAGCCGCATGTAAACGCAAGTAAACGCAGCTAATCGTAATGTACAACTGCAAGTGATTGCTGTGCCTGGAGTCCTGGAATTTCAAAATAACAAAACATGCTTTTAACAGCGGCAGAACAGCCGCCCGTGTGAAAGAGGCCTAAGAATAGGTGGCTTTCACCAGATCTATAAGGCCTCATGTACACTGGATGTTTTTTCAGCTGCTCCTCGGGGCGCGTTTAGTGCTTAAGCATTAATTCGTTTCAATGTCCAGAATAAATTATTATTCTGGCCAATGAAATGAATTATCGCCTAAGCGATTGATGCCTGTAAACACGTCAAAACGCATTACACACTTTTACATGCGCCAAACGTCTGCTGCCAGGAGGAAAGGCTTCTAGGAGAGTTGGCAAATCATCCAGTGTGCATGAGGCCGAAAGTGAAGCTGTCAGAGAACATTTTAACCTCTTGCTGACCAGCCGCCGTCATTATACAGCGGCAGGTCGGCTCCCCTGCGCAAACTGCCGTAGGTGTACGTCGGTCTGTGCAAGGAGGATAGCGGGAACGCGCATGCCCGTTGCATGCCGCTGGAATGTGCCCGCGGACTCGATGTCCACCAATGACCCGCAGTCGCTGTGTACAGAGGCAGAACGGGGAACTGCCTATGTAAACAAGGCGATTCCCCGTTCTGCCTAATCACATGTCAGAGATCTTCTGTTCGCAGTGATTGGGAACAGTGATCTCTGTCATGTCCCAGTGAGCCCATCCCCCCTACAGTTAGAACACACCCAGGGAACACACTTAACCCCTTCCCTGCCAGTGTCATTTTTACATTGATCAGTGCATTGATCAATGTAATAATGTCACTGGTCCCCAAGAAGTGTCATTTGAGGTCAGATTTGTCAGCCGCAATCCCGCTTAAAAAAAAAAAAATCGCATATCGCCACCATTACCAGTAAAAACAATAAAAAAAAAATAAAAGTCCCTAAATCTATCCCGTAGTTTGTAAACGCAATAACTTTTGTGTAAACCAATCAATATACGCCTATTGTGATTTTTTTTTTACCAAAAATATGTAGAATATATATCGCCCCAAACTGATGAAAAAATTTGTTTTTTTTTTTTTAAATGTTTGGGATATGTATTATAGCAGAAAGTAAAAAAAAAATGTTTTTTTTTTTTCAAAATTGTCGGTCTTTTTTTGTTTATAGGGCAAAAAATTTAAACCGCAGGGGTGATCAAATACCACCAAAAGAAAGCTCTATTTGTGGGTAAAAAAGGACATCAATTTTGTTTGGGGACAGCATCGCACGACCGCGCAATTGTCAGTTAAAGCAACGCAGTGCCATATCACAAAAAAAGGCCTGGTCATTAAAGCCCCAAACACACTATCAGATTTGCTGCTGATTTTTCCTTCAGATTTACCAAAACCATATAATATGAGGTCAAACCTTAGGAGTTTCAATTTGTATGCAATCAGGCAGGTCCTTGCACTACATGGTTTTGGTAAATCTGAAGACAAAAATCAGCAGAAAATCTAATAGTGTGTATGGGGCTTAAGGGGGCAAATCCTTCCGGAGCTGAAGTCATTAAGTGCATGATATAAAAAAAAAAAAAGTAACTTTTCCTGTAAAACTCTCACCTCTATTGATCCTCACTATGGGTCTTTTTTTTTTTTTTTTTTTGTATAATTTCTTTTTATTGAAGTTAGAATTTTCAATACAATGGAAGAAAAAGAAACAGTACAGTAAACAAAGACCAAAAATTTGTGTCCATAAAATCCAAACGCAAAATCACCGGCAATCCACAGATATGAACAACAGGAAGAGGCATGTAAATCACCATATAGGGACCCAATAGTCATGTAGGAACGATGTGTCTGCACAAAACCAGTAGGCCACTATGGGTCATTTAATGGGATGTACATCCTGACCAATTAGCAAGCTCTGAGGCTGAAAGTGAACAGGATGTTGCAAAATTTTAACAAGAAAAGTGGAGATTTGCCTGTGACTTTAGCTGTCTGCATCCAATAATCCTTTGATCTTTGGTTTTTCAAAATAAAGCAGAGCTCCACCCAAAAGGGGAAGCTCCGCTTGTTTGCTTCCTTCCCCCCTGTTTTTGACAGGTACTCCTCCCCACTTCTGGGAGACTTCGCCGTGGCCCCCTCCTCCTGCCACCTCTGCCAGGCCATTGAGAAAGTGCAGCGTGCTTCGCGCCTGCGCAGTAGAGAACCGGCTGTGGGCTGTGAAGCCGCAAGACTTCACTGCCGGTTTCCCTTACGAGGAATGGCGGTGGCAGCACCTGAGAGCTGATTGAAAAATCGGCTGGGGTTCCAACATGACGGGATTCCTGGACAGGTAAGTGTCCTAATAGTAAAAGTCAGCAGCTACAGTATTTGGAGCTCTGCTTTAAAGTCTTTTTATGTATTTTTATATCATATATTCAGTTTTTGTGATAGGTTTATTGTAAATAAGCACACTGCCAACATGTATGCAAAGAACCCATTCAGGTAATAATCAGTTATCTTGCTGAAGCACTCAATATACAAAAATTCTGTCTGATAAGTGAAGAAAAATTAGAAAGCAAGTATCAGCAAGGCAATAGGCGAGTTGACTCTTACATGGTTTGTATCTGTATTATTTCAGGTGGCTCCAGGTTGCTTTTTTGGGGCTCTTCTTCTTTCAAGTCTTGTTCTGTAACACTGCACCCTTTTTCCGGTGATTGTGGTGTATATTGACCAACGTCACTCCTCTTCTCCAACCTTCGCCTTCGAGAGGTTGGTATCTTATCCTCATGTTCATGTCCGTTAGCATGTGCTTGTTGGAGCCTGTTGTCATAAGTGTCAGAACTAGACTCTCTCTTAGTGGAGCGAAGCTGGCGCAGTAACATGCTTTTACATGTATGCTCTGACCTGTGAGTTAATGGTACCATGTTAGAAATAAATAAACAAAATGACAGCTAAAGTTCCCTGTATATCATGGAGACTTGGTGCATATGCTATAACGCTGCCCTAAGCTTCATAGGTATTGGGACACTACAGTCAATACTAACTATAAATGGAGCTCTTCAGACTACGATTACGCTAGACCCCAAACAATGTCTTACGTATAATAACTGATGATGTGGTACAGGAGCCGCATGCCAGAGAGGCAGTTTCTAGAACCCTTTTCCAAGCCTGCAAACGTATCCTTATTCATTGGAATCCTGTAGTTCCTCCCTCTCCCCAGGCTTGGATTGACCACATGGGTATTACATTGCAATACAAATGACTCATATATCAACACTATGGAGTGCATTTACTAAAGCTGGAGAGTGCAAAATCAGTCTCACTTCTGCAGAGAAACCACTCGGCTTCTAACCTCAGCTTGTTCAATAAATCTTTCGCAATAAAACCTGGAAGCTGATTGGTTTTAAAGCAGAAATGAGACTGATTTTGGACTCTCCAGCTTTAGTAAATAAACCCCTAAGGCTGTTCATCTAAGTATGATAAAGTATGGAATGGATGGTTAACTACCCCTTGCATATCGCCAGTGGACTTAATGATGGATAGACTACTACTGTAAGAGGGTATTCTATGTAAGGCAGTATCGGGACTCTAGGTTGGTGTCAAGGGGTGAGTTGCATCGCTGTTGGAAGGCAACATGATTTAATATCATATTTCTGGTATTTCATTCCCTGGATGATACAGGCAGATGGCCCCAGGTTGGAATGTAACCAGTTACACATCAGAGCTTTGTAGCATATCAGAATCTGCATCTGAAAGCTAGCAAGGCTGTAACTAGGGCTTGGCTCTGGACCGTCTATTGTTATAAAGCAATCTTCAAAGGACCATAGCTGAAAAGATGATTAATGAATGTCCTGTTACAGAAGATCAAAGGGCCAGCTAAGATTGAAGATTGACCTAGGATACAGAGATATGATACATGGACAATGCTGCCCCTAGAGGCCAATACAGCAGGACGGACAGTAATATAATCCCCATAAGTACTGTGATTTGTCAAAGGTCTAGATGGGATGGCAATGGGGTTGGGTATGGATGGTGTATGATTGAAGTATATAAAAGGACTGAACGAGTCCAAGAGCCTCTCTCTCTGTCTCTACCCTTATCGCTCTTGGCTTGTGCCTGGGCCTCATGGCTCTATCCACCATTTTGAGCCACATGGCTCTCTCCTTGTCATCTGAGTCAAGCCCGACGATAAAAAGCCTCGAGGAAAGCATTGTGATAAGTATCTTTGATAATCTTGTATTAAATGTTCTGGTTATATGATTTGTAATATTGTAATATCTTTCTTTAGTATTCTCATGTTAGCGTTTCCTATTTTCTTGGGAAATAAATAAGACTTTATTTTACTAAGCCGTGTGCTTGTTTTCATAGCTAACCTTGTATTATTGTGATATCAACAGTAACATGTGATCAGAGTTTTAATAGACTAGCTAACTAGGGGAATAGACAAGTTAATACATAGGTGCAATAGATAGGGAATAACGACCCTTGAATAATATTTATTTGCACCAATTATTTCAATTGCATATAACAAGCACTACCCTACAGATGTGGGGAATGATGCTCTTTATGTACACATTGATTTCAGCTTGTGTAGGCTTTTTGTATTTTGTTATATCAGAATCAGTTAATGACCAGTGGTTTGTACTGTATGGACACTCTAGAACGCTCCCTATTTTTATTGTTTAGTTTTTTTTTGTTTTTTTTTTCTCAATAAACTGGGCACACCCACCAATTTGATTATTCCCACTGGTTCATTTAACACATTTCTATTTGGTTCCTTTTTGAGAAAGCACTGTGGTCCTAACCAATTTAAATTAGAGAATGGCCGTAAATGTATCTATGGTAACACCAGTATCTGTGTTCTGTATTTTTATTAGCTTCTTGTAATCCCCTGCACAGCTGTACTCAGGCTGGAAGAGGGAGGGTCGCACTCTGAGCTGATCCGTAATCTATCACTTTGTACAGTACTGTAAGGCGTACACTGTGGGGTTGATTTACTAAAACTGGAGCCTGCAAAATCTGGTGCAGTTCTGCATAGAAATCAGCTTTCAGCTTTTATTGTCAAAGCTTAAAGGGGAGTTCCACCCATTTTTTATTGTTGCAATGTATGCTAAAAGTATAGAAAGCTTTTACCAATGGCAAGTTTTTTGGGTTTTTTTTGTAAGTAAATACCTTGTTTCTTTTTTTTCAGCAGCACTTCTGGCTGCGGCCGCCTAGGTGATTACGTCACTAGACGATTCACAAGGGCTCCTGGGATAGCGGCGTCATGTATCCCAAGAGTCTTTGTGAATCACCTAGCGACGAAAACGGGAGGAGTTAGGCGCCATTCTCTAAGAACTGCATCTGCCGGGAGGAAGTAGAGCATATCTGCTTGGGACCAGTCTGCGCAGGCGCAAGATTGGGAGGTGCATGCTGGGTAGCCAGCTGCACCAAATCCCGGAAATTAAGAGAAGAGGGCTTCAGATGCCCACAGCTAACATGGAACCTGCCTGCTTCCCGAGATCCGGTTAGTAATCAAATATTTTTACATCAATTAAAATGACCACACATATTATTATTATTATTTAAGGTACTTATATAGCGCCGTTGATTTACGCAGCGCTTTACATATACATTGTACACATATGACATTTTCTAAATGTTAATGTATGTTTAGACAAGTACAGAGGAGTCTTTTAAAAAAAAAAGTGTTTGGCGGACAGGAACTCCGCTTTAATTGAACAAGCTGCACCACATTTTGCACTCCCCGGTTTTAGTAAATCCACCCTTGTGAATAGGAGTATAGGAGGGGAAAATACAATATTACTATCTCAATAGAGTGCTGCTTCTCTGTCACTGTGCAATCAGCTAAGGAATGGGTCCATTCAGCTAAGGAATTGGTCCCATCAGTGGGACCACTGATGACCAAGAATCGGGGCTTCAAGGGCCTAAATCACAAGACTGGCTGAACAAAATTTTAAATATCATGGCACCTAAAAGCTTCAATGTATATCTATTTATGTAATTCAATTGTGTTTTTAGCCGTTTTCCCTGATTTCAGCTTTAAAATTCTGCAGATTCTCAATTTGTCCCCGGACAGCTGTAAAACCTAGTGTACAGGTATGTGTGCATCTTGAATACAGTACTTGACTTGTATGGAAAATGGCACTCCTAACAAGAGAAAATGGTTTGTCAAAACAGTTTTACTGCCATCTAGTGGTACAAAAGCAAATAACATGTTTGCTGTACTTACTCATTTAGTGGCAAATTATTTCTTTTCAGCTCATTTTTTTGCCCTTCAGGGTTGTTTTCTGTACCCGTCTTAACAAGTGCATTAGGCAAAGTGTCTCTCAAATCTATGCAGACTGTGGAGGTATGTTCAGAATGCCATACACTTGTAACCCTCTTGGGAAGAGATAGTCTGGAATGAAATAAATGATTAAAGTGTATGTCAGGGCAAACTAAAAACATTCAGTACTGCAATACATGCACATTTTTTGTTTGTCTTTTTAAAAACACAGAAAATACCTGTGATCCTTCCAGAAATCCAGTGGGCACCTAACTTTCTATTACTGGCTCACAACATTGCTGCTAAACAGAATTGTCAGCGCTGACTGAGCTGTCCCCTGCTACATCACCATGTCCCTCTGTGTCTCAAAGCATATATTGATTTCTGTCTTAGCAAAACCATACTGTTGCCCCCCAAGCGTTTGCCCACATACTGTCTGTAGGGAAAGTGCCCTTGGGAGAAGTAGTTCTGGGTAGGGCATGGTGCACCTCAATGGGAACTGACCCATGGCACCCTGCTGATCCCTTCTCCCAAAAGCTGCCCCTTGCAAGAATTTTGCAAGTCTGGTGAGGACCTCACGAGGAGTAATAAAAGCTGTTTTCATGCTTCATGTACAAAAGTAAAATAAATATTGCTGGAAGATGCTCTAAAAGAGAGAAAGGATGTTTGGGAGTACACTTGGATCATGTCTAGAGATCACAATAATATTTTAAAATGCGGAACGGATTATCTTCGTTTCCATTGACTTCTATGGGGAAACTCACTTTGATATGCGAGTGCTTTGGATTACAAGCATTCTCCTGGAACGGATTATGCTCATAATCCAAGGTTCCACTGTATGATGGATGACATTGCTAACAGGGCTGGTGACGAGCTGGAGTCTTTGCAGCTGGAGCTTCAAAGGGATGAAACAAAATTAAAATTATTTGTAGGTGCATGCTAAAGGCCCCCTAACCCCAAGGATGAGAAGGAGACCCATCTCTTTTTAGAAACAATAGGGAGGCAGGGCAATGTTATAATAATGAGGTACTTCAACTATCCCAATATCGATTGGGCAGATGGAACTACAAACTGAACTAAAGCTGGCCATAGTTAAGTCAGTTTTTTTCTTTCAACCAGCAGGTTGTTTTTGTGCATAGTTGAGTCGCTTAGCCTTTTTTCCATGTCCTATGCATGAAAACATAGGAACTGGGGTGCAGAAAAATGGCTGCAGGTGCTCTGGACTAATGAGTCAAATTTTTAATGATTTGGCTGTACCAAAAGGCAGTTTGTTTGCCTGGAGAGAGGAGTCTGCAGGCAACAGTGAAGCATTGTGGAGGCTGCATTTCTACAAATGGAGTTGGAGATTTAGTTAGGATCAATGGTGTCCTCAATGCTGAGAAATACAAGCAGATACTTATTCATGCAAAACAAAAGCAAAGAAATATCATGTCTAAAACATTTGCATAGTACTGTTTATACCTGGAAACTACAGACCAGTCAGCCTAACATCAATAGTATGTAAACTATCAGAAGGAATGATAAGGGATCATATCCAAGAAATTGCTGATGAAGATAGTATCAATATTAGGTAAGCTCTTTAGATAGAGGAAGGCCTATGGAAGTAGTGTATCTAGATTTCATTAAGGCATTTGATGCAGTACCCAACAAATGTTTAATTTACATATCAAGGTCTTTTGGCATTGATGATATTGTATGTACAGTACCTGGATAGAAAACAGGTTGCAAGAGAGCATACAGAGGGTGGTGATTAATGGCATATTTTCTGAATGGTATAGAGTTGGGAATGGGGTACCCCAGGGCTCTGTCCTGGGACCAATTCTGCTTAACTTGTTCATAACCGATAAAGTGCTTGGAATACATAGTTCAATTTTCCACAATATTCACACCACGTGAAATTTTCCACATTTTGTCATGTTACAACCAAAAACGTAAATGTATTTCATTGGGATTTTATGTGATAGACCAACACAAAGTGGCACAGAATTGTGAAATGAAAGAAAAGGGATAAACGGTTTTCAAATTTTTTTACAAATAAATATCTGAAAGTGTGGCCTGCATTTGTATTTAGCCCCCTTTACACTGATACCCCTAACTAAAATCTAGTGGAACCATTTGCCTTCAGAAGTCACCTAATTACTAAATAGAGTCCACCTGTGTGTAATTTAATCTCTGTGTAAATACAGCTGTTTTGTGAAGCCCTGAGAGGTTTGTTAGAGAATCTTAGTGAACAAACAGCATCATGAAGACCAAGGAACACAACAGACAGATCAGGGATAAACTTGTGGAGAAGTTTAAAGCAGGGTTAGGTTATAAAAAAGATATCCCAAGCTCTGGAGGAGCTGCAGAGATCCACAGCTCAGGTGGAACAATCTGTCCACAGGACAACTATTAGTCGTGCACGCCACAAATGTGGCCTTTATGGAAGAGTGGCAAGAAGAATGCAATTGTTGAAAGAAAGCTATAAGAAGTCCCGTTTGCAGTTTGTGAGAAGCCATGTGGGAGACACAGCAAACATGTGAAAGAAGGTGCTCTAGTCAGATGAGACCAAAATAGAACTTTTTGGCCTAAAAGCAAAACGCTATGTGTGGTTGAAAACTAACACTGCACATCACCCTGAACACACCATCTTCACCATGAAACATGGTGGTGGCAGCATCATGTTGTGGGGATGTTTTTCTTCAACAGGGACAAGGAAGCTGGACAGAGTCGATGGGAAGATGGATGGAGCCAAATACAGGGCAATCTTAGAAGAAAACCTGTTAGAGTCTGCAAAAGACTTGAGAGGAAGTTCACCTTCCAGTAGGACAACGACCCTAAACATACAGCCAGAGCTACAATTGAATGGTTTAGATCAAAGCATATTCATGTGTTAGAATGGCCCAGTCAAAGTCCAGACCTAAATTCAACTGAGAATCTGCAGCAAGACTTGAAAATTGCTATTCACAGATGCTCTCCATCCAATCTGACCGAGCTTGAGCTATTTTGCAAGAAGAACGGGCAAAAATGGCACTCTAGATGTGCAAAGCTGGTAGAGACATCCCCAAAAAGACTTGCAGCTGTAATTGCAGTGAAAGGTGGTTCTACAAAGTATTGACTCAGGGGGGCTGAATACAAATGCACGCCACATTTTGCAGATATTTATTTGTGAAAACTTTTGAAAACTTATCATTTTCCTTCCACTTCACAATTATTTGCCCCTTTGTGTTGGTCTATCACATAAAATCTCAATAAAATACATTTACGTTTTTTGCTGTAACATGACAATATGTGGAAAATTGAAAGGGGTATGAATACTTTTTCAAGGCACTGTATATGGCAGATGAGGTTAAATACTGAAAAATTGAAAGCAACGCATTTCGAAGCTACAAATATGCATGCAAACTACTTGCTGGGGGGGAACCGAAGATGGAAAAAGTTCTGGGGGTACTAGTAAATCACAGACTCAACAACAGCATGCAATGCCAGGTTGCAGCAGGAGGCAAAGCTATCCGACTATTAGCATGTAATTAAAGGGGTATTTACTAAAGAGGGGGAAAAAAACGATATTTCTACCACTTTATAAAACACTGGTTTGGTCACATTTTGAAAATGCAGTCCAGTTCTGGTCACCAATCCTCAGGAAGGATGTGCTGGAGCGAGTCCAGGGAAGGGAAACAAAGCTAATAAGGGGACAGGAGGACCTCAGTCATGTGGAACGACTTCAAACATTAAACTTATTCTCCCTAGAGAAGAGATGCTTAGGAGGGGATATGATTGCAATATACAAATCTTTGAATGGTGACTGTTTCATAGGGAGAAAACTGTTGAATCTTAGGTCTCTAAAGAAGACACACAGCCACACAAAGCTGGACGAGAAGTGGTTCAATCTTAAACTGCATAAGGGGTTCTTTTTTGTTACAGCAGTAAGGATGTGGAACTCCCTTCCACAGTTGGTGCTGTCAGCAGGGCGTGTAAATACGTAAATACATTTTAAAAACTTTTAGAACTGTTTCTTTGTGAATACGATGTAGAGGGATATTGGAAATGGTAGCGAGACACACACACACACACTCTCAGGTGGAACTGGATGGACTGATGTCTTTTTGCAACCTTACCAACTATGATAGGCAACCTCGTCACTCCAGCTGTGGAAAAACTACAAATATCATAAGAAATTGCAAGACCGACAGCTACAGGCATGACTCCTAAATGGAGAGGCATGATGGGATTTGAAGTTTGACCACAGTTGATGTACTGAGGTTGCCTACATCCTTCTCCAGTTATTGCCTCACGCAATCATTCACAGTGCACCCTGGATTTATTATTTCTACCTTCCCACATACCTGTCAGAAGGCTGAATGCTAGCAGCCTCCTTCTGCTCCTGAGAACTCTGCTGGACAGGAGGCAGAGCCTGTAATTGTCTGACACTTAATTCCACCAGCTGCTCCATTATCCGATCCTGCCGCTTCTTTATACTGCTCTCAAATGACAGCAGAGAGGGGGGTAAGTCTTCCACTACTAAAAAAAAAGAAACACCCACAGTTAGTTATAGCATTAATTCTATTTCAATTGCTGTTAAGAATGTTCACTGAAATATGATGTTTTACCACCTTGTTATATAATAGATTTACAGGTACAGTATAATTACTTGGGGAAAGGGGGAGGAGGGGGGTGTATAGAAAAGGCAACATATAATTAAATATAACCATTGGTGGAAAGCATTATTGTATGTACTTAAGGTGAATCTGTTGTCAGGCCATAGATATTAAAGTATTTACATATTCTTCCCAAGCATTAATTGAGCTTTAAAACAAGCTCACATTGACCTCTGTCCCTGCAGGTATCACGGAACAATTCATCCTCAAATATCACACAGAAAGCAGAAATGTTGCCCAAGTTGTTCTCTCAGTAGCTCAGCATTCTCTTCTTCCCTCTATAATCTGCATCTGTGCCACTTAGTTTGCAAAACAGACTATTTTTTTTTCTTTTAATATATTTATTTAGGACATTACCTCTGGTACATGTTCATAACAAATGAAATATGAAGTACAATTTGTTAACGTGGCACTAAGAAAAAAAATTGTTAACGTGGCAATAAGAAAAATGTACAGTACCTCTATGAGGATAGAGAAAAAAATACTTTGAAGGCTGTCACTCATTATTATTATTATTATTATACCCGATTTATATAGCGACAACAGTTTACGCACTCATAACCCCAATATAAAGGAAAAAAGCACTAGCGTTTGTCATATAGTAAAACAATATACAAAGTTTATTAAGCCTACATTAAAATATTTTTAACACGTTTAACATTCATATAGGATTTGTGACAACATCCCAAAAGGGGGATTGTTTTAAGGATGTTGTCACACATCCTATATGAATGTTAAAAGTTTTTAAAAATATTTTAATGTATGCTTAATGAGCTTTGTATATTGTTTCACTATAAGACATACTCTAGTGCTTTTTTCCTTTATATTGGGGTTATGGGTGGCAGCCCTAAAAATTCCTTTCTTTCTCTATCCAGTACATTCAAAGGGACTTGAATTGTTACAAACTTAAATAATTGTCCAGCACAGGCTGCATTCTTGAAGTCACCTTGTGTGATGCTTAATTTGACTGTCTGATCCCCCTCTTACTCAACTGTTTCCTCTACAGACATCACTCTCTTTTCCACCTATTTTATCAACTACGACATATATGGTACATGGAGATACCTACCAGCATCCAATATGGCTGCAAAAGCCCCCCATCCACTTTTGTCCACTAGTAGTGAAGAACCTGTTGGTGATGTCACAATTTACATACAGTGTCTCACAAAAGTGAGTACACCCCTCACATTTTTGTATATATTTTATTATATATTATATATTTTCATGTGACAACACAGAAGAAATTACACTTTGCTACGATGTAAAGTAGTGGGTGTACAGCTTGTGTAACAGTGTAAATTTGCTGTACCCTCAAAATAACTCAACACACAGCCATTAATGTCTAAACCGCTGGCAACAAAAGTGAGTACACCCCTAAGTGAAAATATCCAAATTTGGCCCAAAGTGTCAATATTTTGCGTGGCCACCATTATTTTCCAGCACTGCCTTAACCCTCTTGGGCATGGAGTTCACCAGAGCTTCACAGGTTGCCACTGGATTCCTCTTCCACTCCTCCATGACGACATCACGGAGCTGGCGGATGTTAGAGATCTTGCGCTCCTCCACCTTCCATTTGAGGATGCCCCACAGATGCTCAATAGGGTTTAGGTCTGGAGACATGCTTGGCCAGTCCATCACCTTTACCCTCAGCTTTTTTAGCAAGGTAGTGGTCGTCTTGGGAGGGGTGTTTGGGGTTATTTTGGAATACTGCCCTGCGGCCCAGTCTCTGAAGGGAGGGGATCATGCTCTGCTTCAGTATGTCACAGTACATGTTGGCATTCATGGTTCCCTCAATGAACTGTAGCTCCCTAGTGCTGGAAGTACTCATGCAACCCCAGACCATGACACTCCCACCACCATGCTTGACTGTAGACAAGACACAATTGTCTTTGTACTCCTCACCTGGTTGCCACCACACACACACACACACAACTGCTGAACCAAATAAGTTTATCTTGGTCTTATCAGACCACAGGACATGGTTCCAGTAACCCATGTCCTTAGTCTTCTTGCCTTCAGCAAACTGTTTGTGGGCTTTCTTGTGCATCATCTTTAGAAGAGACTTTCTTCTGGGACGACATCCATGCAGACCATTTTGATGCAGTGTATGGCGTATGGTCTAAGCACTGACAGGCTGACCCCCCCCCCCCCACCCCTTCAACCTCTGCAGCAATGCTGGCAGCACTCATACGTCTATTTCCCAACGACAACCTCTGGATATATTCGCTGAGCACGAGCACTCAACTTCTTTGGTCGACCATGGTGAGGCCTGTTCTGAGTGGAACCTGTCCTGTTAAACTACTGTATGGTCTTGGCCATCGTGCTGCAGCTCAGTTTCAGGGTCTTGGCAATCTTCTTATAGCCTAGGCCATCTTTATGTAGAGCAACAATTCTTTTTTCCAGGTCCTCAGAGAGTTCTTTGCCATGAGGTGCCATGTTGAACTTCCAGTGACCAGTATGAGTGAGAGCGATAACACCAAATTTAACACACCTGCTCCCCATTCACACCTGAGACCTTGTAACACTAACAAGTCACATGACACCAGGGAGGGAAAATGGCTAATTGGGCCCAATTTGGACATTAGGGGTGTACTCACTTTTGTTGCCAGCCATTTAGACATTAATGGCTGTGTTGAGCTATTTTGAGGGGACACCAAATTTACACTGTTATACAAGCTGTACACTCACTACTTTACATTGTAGCTAGTGTCATTTCTTCTGTGTTGTCACATGAAAAGATAAAATATTTACAAAAGTGTGAGGGGTGTACTCACTTTTGTAAGATACTGTATATGGTTATAGCCAGAACAATATAGCCAGTATGTCAATATACTGGCAGGTATCAGGTATAATAGATGGCATTAATCAAAAAGAGAGTAGCTGGCAAGTCTCAAGCCAAGCAAAAAAGCGGCCACACATAAGTTCTGTGTCATTGCCATGTAATTACATTGCAAGATGGGTGTGTACTGTGTATGATTAATGGAACCTTTAGGAAGTCAAAGCTGGGTCATTATTGTGTCATATTATATATTATGTAAAAAAAAAAATAACTGTATGTCATGACTTTAATCTGCACTTACCACTGTCTTCTGGAGCTAAATCTAGCATGGTTCCTTCTTCTGTCAATTGCTGAAGAATCAGATTCATGTCCCACTGTTCAGTCAGCTGTAATAAGTTAGATGACATGAAGTAAATGACATATTAATGACTACGTAGCCCTACAGGGTCCAATAAAAGCTAATGATTTTAAGCACAGGCTGCAACAATCAAGCCCTGTAGTGGTTGACACCTTAGTGATAAAGAGAATGTAGAGTGCTATGGAATGGACCACAATTGTCACCATTAGGAAACCCACCCAGAGAAATGACTAGAGATGTGCAACGATGGAAACATTTGTTTAGTTTCAGATTTTATCATTACGTTAATGAATCATCTTATTTCACTTTTATACCTTATTGCATTTATTGAAATACTGTAAGTTTCCATTTGATATGTATCACATTTTTTATAATAATGAAAAATGTTAATACAACATAAAAATAAAATGGATCTGAATCAATGTGGATCATTTGTTATGTCGTTACGTTATTTCGGATGCTTCAAACATCAACAAAAGGCCCAAACTATCGCATCATGTCATCCGAAAGAAACAAATGAATTTGTCATTTCGTTATAATTTATTTCTGATTAATTGAAATTCATTACTGTTGTGATTCAGAGATTTGTATACATCCAAATCTTCGAATAACAAAAATGTTGTCTGAATTTAAATTCGTAACAAAATGAATGATACGTGTCTAGAAATTACATGTAGACAAGTGCCTACGAAGAGGCTGTGTGGACTCTGTTGCACTGGGATGCAAAAAAGGAAGAAAAAGGTGAAAACAATATTATAATAAGCAAATTGGACTATGCTTTCTAGGGGGTTATTTTTTTTTTTTTTGCCTTCCTTTTGATCAGCTGTGGGTATAGGTCTCTGTAGTATATAGGAGTTTTTCCGTGTATTTATTTTTTATATTGTTAGATGGTCTTTTTTTCAACCTGTGTAACTAATTAGGGTTTACATCTAGACTTCTTGGTCAAAAACATGTGGAAACCCCTCCAAATAATTGAGTTCAGGTGTTTACAGGGAAGGGTACTATTGATACCACAGCATACAAAGACATTTTAGGCAATTGTACGGTTTGAAACTTGTGGCAACAGTTTAAAGAAGGCTTCTGTTCAGTTCCAAGAGGACATGGTTTGAGGACTATGATGTGGGGGAAACTCAAGTGGCCTCCACAGATCCCTAATCTAATTAACTCCTTTGGGAAGAATTTGACTTCTGATTGCAAGCCAGGTCTTCTCATCCAATATCGGTATCTGATGTCACAAAAGCTCTTTTGGCTTAATGAGCACAAAGTCTGACAAAATGCACTCCAAAATTTCATGGAAAGCCCTCTCAGAGGAGTGGAGGCTGTTATAATTGTAAACTGACAGTCAGATGTCCCCAAACTTTTTGCCACATAGTGTACAGTACTTTAAATTCACTTCAAAAAGTGGTGCTAGATACCAAGCATTATGTAGTGATAATCCAGAGAGGAGCTGCTGAGCACATGCTGGTACTTTAAAACCCGCACATCAATATTAAGCCACCATCACTAAGGAAGAAGCTCCTAAAGATGAACTGTATAATACTCAGCGGTACTAGAAATAGAAATGAGGCATAACAGGGTGATGAAAGAAGGAGCAAAAGAAGGTTTCAGGACTTTATAAAGGTTGCTGATCTTTCTAGACATCCTTAAAAGAGAAGTAAAAGGAAAAAAAAAGAATTTCCCGATTAATACTTACCTAGGTGAATGCAGCTTCGGTCTGATGCTGCATCTGTCCCCCCACGCCTCTAGACTGAGAACCGAGCGATAAAACATCGCTGATCGCTCGGTTTCCACAGCTCCGTGAGCAGCGAGCTGTAGACTGTCAGTCACAGCTCTCTGCTCCTCTCCCTCCTTACTCACTGGAGCGTTGAGATGTGGAGGTAGCGGATCGACCATCTCAGGCTCTCAGCGGCTCGCTGAGTGGCTGAGCTGGGTGTCAGTCCAGACACCTGGCATATCCAGACTTCGTGGTCGGGATGACGCGGTGACTGGACTGACATTGATGACGTCACAGGAGTGAAAAATTATTTTGCTCCTGTGATCCATAGGAGAAGTACAGCCAAATAAGCTTTGGCTATACTTCTCCTTTAAACTGTGTCGATAAGAACAAAGCCTTTTTCATCTGTTTTCACTCCCCACTTTCTATCTCCAATACTTTTGATTATTATACACTTATTTTTTGATGAGTTCTGTGATTGCTGATGGTAATAAAAGACAACTTTACTTTTGGTGCAGTTGACCTTTAATTCCCCCCACCCCCAAGTGCAGCCTACCTGGTAACGTACTTAACTTAAAGTGGGAGCTCCGCTTATCTGCCTCCCCCAACCCCCTTCCCCCTCCAGTGCCACATTTGGAATCACTCAGAAGTTCATCCCCCCTCCTCCTTCCCCTGCCGCATGGCCATTCAAAAAGGGCAGTAGGGGACCGGCTGTGAAGCCAAAAGGCTTCACTGCCAGTTTCCCTTACAGGTAATGGTGACGGCAGCACCTGAGAACCAATGGAAACATCGGCAGGGGTGCCAACATCGCTGGATTCCAGGACAGGCAAGTGTCCTAATATTAAAAGTTAGCAGCTACAGTATGTGTATCTGCTGACTTTTAATTTTTTTTGGAGGGGGGGGGCAGAGCTCTGCTTTGAGCTATGCCCAGCCCCACACAGCTTTGAGAGAGAATAGTGCCAGATGATCCTTCCTTGTACTGCGCGTGCTGAAGCCCTATTCATTCCTATAGGACAATCGTATTCCGAAGGTCCGCTGGAGGCTGACACGAGTATGGCCGTCCAAGAGTGAATGGAACCACAGTGCAGGCTCAGCAGGAAGAAGAGCCAGCCTGATATTTTTTGTCCAAAGGCTGTGCAAGGCCAAGTAGGACTGCAAGTCAACAAGACTGGATTGGGCCTGAAGGCAAGCACACTTCTGGAGGAGCTGCACTCAAGGGGTGGAGAGAATTAATTAAAATACAACCCTATCAAAGTAAAAAATGTAACCTAAGACAACATTCACACTTAAAGCCTAAATTTTGTCAAAAAAAAATAAAAAAAGATAAAAATCAGCACAATGGACAGTACTTAAAATCAATGTGAAGTGGCCCCTGTGCTGCTGACTGTGGGTTTAGTTGAAATCCTCTGTCCTCGGATTCCCCTACACCCAGCCATAACCTTCCAGTGGGAAGGATCGGGGATCAACATGAGCTGAGGGATCTGTCATAAACACAAGTCAGGAGTGGCGACTATGCCCTTTCTGCCCACCTCCTCCATTCATATAAGCTGTACTATAGCTTGCATGAATGAAAAGCTCTCTATGAATGGAGGACGGGAGGATGAATGAAAGGTTCGCCTCCACCACTGATAAATCATTTTTGTATTGCCATCAGCATAAGGGACACCTGGCATTGATTGTAAGTATTCCCTTTTGTTTAATTCTTTGATTAAAAGTAGTAGGCTTTAATCCTCTTAGATCGCTTCCACACAGCCCAGGTACTGGGCCCCGCTCCCCCACAACCCGCGAGTCTATTAGCAGACCAGAGACTGCCATGGGAAGGATACCAGTAAATGATTTGTTCGTTGGCCTCCCCTTCCTGTTTCTGACCTGGAAGCAACATGTAAGACGTCACTTCCTGGTCCCCGTGTCACTTTGCCCAACCAGTATGTCTGGGGAAGAAACAAATGTAGTGATCTGCACTGTATTAGTTTCCTTGGAGGACAGGTAAGACATCATGAGTCTTTTAGACATCTGATATATAATTAAAAAAGGAACTTGTCACCAAGAAAAAAAATCATTGCATAAGGGACCTTTTGTCCCCTATATGATGAAAAAAGTTTAGTAAACAAAAAATTTAAAACGTCGATTGTGCTACACAAGTTAGATATCTCCACAGAAGCCAGAGTGAGAGCAAACACTCTAGGCCCATTATTTACAGTGCCTTGAAAAAGTATTCATACCCCTTGAAATTTACAACCAAAAACATAAATGTATTTTATTGGGATTTTATGTGATAGACCAACACAAAGTGGCACAGAATTCTTAAGTGGAAGGAAAATGATAAATGGTTTTCAAAATTCTTTACAAATAAATATCTGAAAAGTGTCTTGTGCATTTGTATTCAGCCCCTTTTACTCCAATACCCCTAACTAAAATCTAGTGGAACCAATTGCATTCAGAAGTCACCTAATTAGTAAATAGGGTCCACCTGTGTGTAATTTAATGTCAGTATAAAAACAACTGTTCTGTGAAGCCCTCAGAGGTTTGTTAGAGAACCTTAGTGAACAAACAGCATCATGAAGACCAAGAAAAACACCAGACAGGTCAGGGATAACCTTGTGGAGAAGTTTAAAGCAGGGTTAGGTTATGAAAAAATATCCCAAGCTGTGAACATCTCACTGAGCACTGTTCAATCCATCATCCAAAAATGGAAAAAGAGTATGACACAACTGCAAACCTACCAAGACATGGTTGTCCACCTAAACTGACAGGCCGGACAAGGAGAGCATTAACCACTTCAATACCAGGCACTTAGACACCTTCCCGCCCAGGCCAATTTTCAGCTTTCAGCGCTGTCACAATTTGAATGACAATTGCGCGGTCATGCTACACTGTACCCAAACAAATCTTTTATCAGTTTGTTCCCACAAATAGAGCTTTCTTTAGATGGTATTTGATCATCTCTGCGGTTTTTATTTTTTGCGCAACAAATAAAAAAAGACCGAAAATTAAAAAAAAAAAAAACAAGTTTTTCTTTGTTTCTGTTAAAATTTTTTGTAAATAAGTACGTTTTCTCCTTCAATGATGGGCACTGATACGGCGGCACTGATGGGCACCGATGAGGTGGCACCAATGAGGTGGCACTGATGAGGTGGCACTAACGGGCACTGATGATGGGCACTGATAGGCGGCACTGATGGTCACTGATAGGTGGCACTGGTATGCGGCACTGATGGGCACTCATAGGTGACACCGAAGGGGCACTCATAGGCAGCACTGATGGGCACTCGTAGGTGGCATTGATTGGTACATATGGGTGGCACTGGTGGTTACTTATGGGTGGCACTGATGTGTGGCACTGATGGGCACAGATGGGCACTGACAGGTGGCACCGATGGGCAATGACAGGTGGCACCGATGGGCAATGACAGGTGGCACTGATAAAACATTGGGGGCATTGCTGGGCAGATCTGGGACATAATGGTGCCAATCAGTGCCCATTTGTGGGCACAGATTGGGCACATGTGGATGGCCATGGGGTACATACCTGGCCATCCACATGTTGCCCCTTCCCTGGTGGTCCTAGTGGCATCCCTGGTGGTCCAGTGTGGTGATCTGAGGGGGGGCTGCGCTGATAAACAATCAGCGCAGACCCCCCCTGCCAGGAGAGCCGCCGATCGGCTCTCGTCTACTCGCGTCTGTCAGACGCGAGTGAGGAAGAGCCGATCAACGGCTCTTCCCATTGACAGCGTGATCAGCCGTGATTGGACACGGCTGATCACGTGGTAAAGAGCCTCCGCCGGAGGCTCTTTACCAAGATCGGTGGAGCGGTGTGTCAGGCTGACACACCGCTCCACCGATCGCCGCGATGCGCGCCCCCCGGGACGCGCTGCGGCATGTTATCCTGCTGGACGTCATATGACGCCCAGTCAGGATAACAGAACGACTTCCCGGACGTCAATCCGCTATAGGGCGGGCGGGAAGTGGTTAATCAGAGAAGCAGCCAAGAGGCCCATGGTAACTCTGGAGGAGCTGCAGAGATCCACAGCTCAGGTGGGAGAATCTGTCCACAGGACAACTATTAGTCGTGCACTCCACAAATCTGACCTTTATGGAAGAGTGGCAAGAAGAAAGTCATTGTTGAAAGAAAGCCATAAGAAGTCCCATTTGCGGTTTGCGAGAAGCCATGTGGAGGACACAGCAAACATGTGGAAGAAGGTATTTTGGTCAGATTAAATCAAAATTTTACTTTTTGGCCTAAAAGCAAAACGCTATGTGTGGGGGAAAACTAACACTGCACATCACCCTGATACATACCATACACACCTTGAAACATGGTGGTGGCAGCATCATGTTGTGGGGATGCTTTTCTTCAGCAGGGATAGGGAAGATGGTCAGAGTTGATGGGAAGATGGATGGAGCCAAATACAGGGCAATCTTAGAAGAAAACCTGTTATGCCGCGTACACACGGTCGGACTTTTCGGCTACAAAAGTCCGACGGACGCCGACGGACCAAGTCCGGCGGACAATCCGATCGTGTGTAGGCTTCCCCGGACTTTCAGCGGACTTTTCCAGCCGCAAATCTGACGGACTTTAGATTTGAAACATGCTTCAAATCTTTACGTCGTAACTCCACCGGACCCAGAAATCAGCTCGTCTGTATGCTAGTCCGACGGACAAAAACCCACGCTAGGTCAGCTATTGGCTACTGGCTATCAACTTCCTCATTTTAGTCCGGTGTACATCATCACGTATGAATCCGTCGGACTTTGTGATCGTGTGTAGGCAAGTCCGGTCGTTAGAAAGTCTGTTGAAAGTCCGCCAAAAGTCCGTCGAAAGTCTGGCGAAAGTCTGTCGGACGGGCTGTCGAACTTTTGTAGCTGAAAAGTCCGACCGTGTGTACGCGGCATTAGAGTCTGCAAAAGACTTGACTGGGGTGGAGGTTCACCTTCACCAGGACAACGAACCTCAACATACAGCCAGAGCTGTGGAATAGAATGGTTTAGATCAAAGCACATTCATGTGTTAGAATGGCCCAGTTACAGCCCAGACCTAAATCTAACTGGGAATCTGTGGTAAGACTTGAATATTGCTGTTCACAGACACTCTCCATCCAACCTGACAGAGCTTGAGCTATTTTGCACAGAAGAATGGGCAAAAATTTCACTCTCTAGATGTGCAAAGCTGGTAGAGACATCCCCAAAAAGACTTGCAGCTGTAATTGCAGTGAAAGGCGGTTCTACAAAGTATTGACTTAGGGGGGGCTGAATACAAATGCACGCCACACTTTTCACATATTTGTAAAAAAAAATTAAAAACCATTTCTCATTTTTCTTCCACTTCACAATTATGTGCCACTTTGTATTGGTCTATCACATAAAATCCCAATAAAATACATTTAAGTTTTTGGTTGTACCATGACAATACGTGGAAAATTTAAAGAGGTATGAATACTTTTTCAAGGCACTGTATGGTTAACTCTAAACTGAAGACTTGTAGGGGCTTTTCAAGCATTGCCTGGAAAATATAGGGTACTGAAGTTTGTCACTGTTTTACGGGTGTATGAAATTTTAAGGTTTGTCATGTAGGGCATCTATTTACTCGGTATAACCTCGTCTTTTATACATTTTTTAAAAATTACTAAACGTTATTTTTATTAAACATTTGGGTCCCCTAAAATTTACCTCAGTGTATTTTTTACTGAAATTTTGAGTTTCATAAACTGTTGTGTGAAGTAATATTGTGTGACGTAAAAAAAAAACTACCACTATTTTATTCTGTAGGGTGTCTGATTTAAAAAAATATATAGTGGTTTGGGGGTTTTATGTAATATTCAGACATAAAAAAAAAATTTTTAACATGTGTGCAAAAAATGTGCTTATCTTTAGGTACAAACTGTGTTTACAATTGCTTATTTTGTATCTGTGTGGATTTCTTGACATTATCTTTTCTGTACTACTTTTTGTTTTATTTCATTAATAAAACCTTTTTTGATTTAAAAAAAAAAAAATAAAATAGTACATGTGTGCAAAAAACACAAAAACGGCTCTGGCAGCAAAAGGATTAAGCATGTGTGTTTAGCCAAGTATTCACCTGTGTTTTAATAGAGAAAAAACACGCAGTACAACAACATGTTGTGTGTATGAACTATATGGAGTGTGCCCATTCATTTATCTTTTGCACCTGAACACACACAAGGTATAAGCAAGCATCCTGGGATGTCTGTTCTCAGGTAGGACTGCAACTTATAAAATGGAAAACAGGTTTAATATAATAAGCAGGATATACTTAATCAATATACACAGGGCTGACCACACACCTCTACCCCCATCTCAATTGTTCTTAGATAAAACAGTCATTTATGGTAATGCAGGCCCCAACCACACCAAGCATTGATTATTACAAAAAAATATACAATCCTTGGTAAGTACAAGGATTCCAAACTGTCAGACATGAAGTTAAAGCAAGTGACGCACCTTCAGGGGCGGCAAGAGGGGGTCATCATGCTTTCTCTGTATATGCTCCTGTTTTAACCAGCCACTCTTTGGTGTTCTCTGTTGGTCTTTGGCTTCTCTGTCCATCTTTCCTCCATGGAAGTTGTCAAACGCACCATCCCCAGGTATACCTGGTGACAAAATGCTCTGATCTGATGTTGGTTTTGTTTCAGCTGTTGCATGCAGTTTAGTGAAACTACCTTCACAATTTGGTAAAATGTGATCATCATCATCTGCAATCACCTAGGATAGAATATTATTCATTGATAAATTACCTGGACATATAAAAAGATGTGTAGCTCATTGGATTACCATTGCCTAATGCTAAATAAATTGATGCAAGATAAAAATGTTCTAAAATAATGACAGCAGATCTGTTGCAGAGCTAAGCTGGCTGAACGATCTTCAGCATTCAACATACTTCTGGATGTGTCGGGTGCCTGGAGTGTGCCTATACACCACCCCCTATGTCACTACTTTGTCCTATAATGATGCTGCAGCCAACACAAAGAGCCAAAGTGCAGCAGTAGTAAGTGCAGAGTGATGGTGGGGGCAGTGGAACATGTTATGCCCTGTACACACGACCAGTTTTGCTGCCGGAATAAACTCTGAAGGTTTCTTTGACGGAACTCCGACGGAATTCCATTCAAGCGGTCTGTGTATTCTGCAAAAGACCTGGTTGATCCTGCTGCTCTCTATCTCCCCCTTCTGTCCATGTCCTCAATTCCGCTAGGGATTTTGCAGCTGTGGTGGCAACTCTGCACATGCTCAGTTTTCAGTGAGGTTCTATGATGAGTGTTTCCTGACTATAGAGTCAGACATGTGGGCATATACACAGTGGTGAATGACAGACCACTCCCTCTTTTCTCCTCCATGCTCACTAACCAGCTAAACACAATGGAGGCGGAATGTTACATGTAGATCGATGGAGACTTCACCTCCCTGGTATTCTAAGACATAGGCTTGAGGGGCGTGACACAGCCTGTGACTGACAGAAATCCACCCACACCATGCTATTAACAAAAAAAAATTAAGATTTGATTTCAAATATATATTTATATGTTAATTTAAAATAGAATATTGATATTAATTATTTCTTCTTACTCTGTATTCCAAAAGGCTGTTTTTTTATATTTTGAACATGTGACCAGGGGCAGAGGACTAGAAGCCCCTCCTGCTTATGTTTCCCTGCAGACAGGCTGGAACAAAGCTGGGTCATGCGACAGCTGTCTGTCGATTAGGAAAAAGGGTAAGCAGATGTTTCTAATTAAAATAATTACAGTGCCATCATCCATATACAGAAAGAGAAGGGATAATGTAAATTAAGCAGTGTTCGTTTATTATCACTTTCAGCTCTCTTACTCTATTTAAGAATAAACCCTCATAATTGGGACTTTGGAGGCAACTAAAGGGGAATATGTTGCACAATAAGCTATCTTACATAAAATTTTATACAATCTTTATTGGTACAAAAAGCATAAAAGTTATAAGACGTTGCAATGTCTATTTAGTGTGTACATACTGTATATCACATAACTAATACAAATCACAATGCAGTACTCCCACAATACTTAGAGATACTTATATTATCGTGCGACTACTGCATTGTGATTTGTATAGTTACAGTATCTCACAAAGTGAGTACACCCCTCACATTTTTGTAAATATTTTATTATATCTTTTCATGTGACAACACTGAAGAAATTACACTTTGCTACAATGTAAAGTAGTGTCAAGACTGGGCCCAAAGTGTCAATATTTTGTGTAGCCACCACTATTTTCCAGCATGGCCTTAACCCTCTTGGGCATGGAGTTCCCCAGAGCTTCACAGGTTGGCACTGGAGTCCTCTTCCACTCCTCCATGATGACATCACAGAGATGGTGGATGTTAGAGACCTTGCTCTCCTCCACCTTTCGTTTGAGGAGGCCCCACAGATGCTCAATAGGGTTTAGGTCTGGAGACATGCTTGGCCAGTTCATCACCTGGCCAAGCATGTCAACACACCTCTCATCCTGGAGGTGTGCTTGGGGTCATTATGTTGGAATACTGCCCTGCGGCCCAGTCTCCGAACGGAGGGGATCATGCTCTGCTTCAGTATGTCACAGTACATGTTGGCATTCATGGTTCCCTCAATGAAATGTAGCTCCCCAGTGCCAGCAACACTCATGCAGCCCCAGACCATGACACTCCCACCACCATGCTTGACTATAGGCAAGACACACTTGTCTTTGTACTCCTCACCTGGTTGCCATCACACACGCTTGACACCATCATAACCAAATTAGTTTATCTTGGTCTCATCAGACCACAGGACATGGTTCTAGTAATCCATGTCCTTAGTCTGCTTGTCTTTAGCAAACTGTTTGCAGGCTTTCTTGTGCATCATCTTTAGAAGAGGCTTCCTTCTGAGACGACAACCATGCAGACCAATTTGATGCAGTGTGCAGCGTATGGTCTGAGCACTGACAGTCTGACCCCCCAACCCCTTCAACCTCTGCAGCAATGCTGGCAGCACTCATATGTCTATTTTCCCAAAGACGACCTCTGGATATGACGCTGAGCATGTGCACTCAACTTCTTTGGTCGACCATGGCGAGGTCTGTTCTGAGTGGAACCTGTCCTGGTAAACTGCTGTATGGTCTTGGCCACCATGCTGCAGCTCAGTTTCAGGGTCTTGGCAATCTTCTTAAAGCCTAGGCCATCTTTATGTAGAGCAACAATTCTTTTTTTCAGATTCTCAGAGTTCTTTGCCATGAGGTGCCATGGTGAATTTCCAGTGACCAGTATGAGACAGTGAGAATAATAACACCAAATTGAACCTGCTCCCCATTCACACCTGAAACCTTGTAACACTAACGAGTCACATGACACAGGGAGGGAAAATGGCTAATTGGGCCCAATTTGGACATTTTCACTTAGGGGTGTACTCACTGTTGTTGTCAGCGGTTTAGCCATTAATGGCATGTGTTGAGTTATTTTGAGGGGACAGCAAATTTACATTGTTATACAAGCTGTACACTCACCACTTTACATGGTAGCAAAGTGTCATTTCTTCAGTGTTGTCACATGAAAAGATATAATAAAATTTTTACAAAAATGTGAGAAGTGTACTCACTTTTGTGAGATACTGTATATGTACACACTAAATAGCAGTTGCAACATCTTGTATTTTTATACTTTTTGTACCAATAAAGATTTTATAAAAATGTATGTAACATTGTCTAAAGTTCAACATATTCCCTTATAGTTGCCTCCAAAGACCCACTTATAAGGGATTTATTTTGCATATATGGCCAAGGGATAGTGGCAATCGGTAAACCTATTACTATATTTATTACTCTATTGAAAAACTAAACACAATGATGACTTTACATGCACTTTATTAACCTGCAAATATTGCCATTAATGTAACTCAGGAAAATAAATCAGATACAACAAACAGCCCTCACCTTAACAGCATCTTCTTCATATAATAATTCCATGGACAGATCAGACACGAGGTTGTCCGCTCTCCGGAAGATCTGCACATCTCCACACTCGCTGTCAGTCTGTGCCAACATAAAGATAGTTCACAAAATTTGTAGGACTGGGGTCATGGAAAACAAACTGATATTGCTGAATTTTACACCCCTGGATAATCTTTAAACCTAAATTCCAGGTATGGCAAACTTTATATAGTTACATTGGTCCAGGTTAGATTAATCAGTTACTGACCGCCAGCCGCAGTTGTACTGCGGCAGGTTGGCTCCCCTGCATGAATCGCATAGTATGTCAGGCGCGTACACGGCACATACACAGCGATTTGACTAGATGTCCGCCGGCCACCCATGATTGCTCCAGAGACAGGCAGAACGGGGATATGTCAGTGTAAACAAACAGATCCCTATTCTGGCAGGGGAGGAGAGAGAGATCTGCTGTTCCTAGTGATTAGGAACAGCGATCTCTCTCCTCCTCCAGTCAGCCCAGCCCCCATACAGTTAGCAACACCTCCCTAGGCAACACTTATCCCCTTGATCGCCCCCTAGTGTTAACCCCTTCCCCGCCGGTGACATTTATACAGTAATCAGTGGCTATTTTTAGCTTTGATCGCTGTATAAATGCCAATGGTCCCAAAAAAGTGTCAAAAGTGTCCGATCTGTCTGCCGCAATCTCACTACAAATCGTAGATCATCGCCATTACTATGCTTATTATTGTTTTTTTTACTAAAAATATGTAGCAGAATACATATTGGCCTAAACGGAGGAAGACTTTTTTTTTCAAATATTTTTTGGGGATGTTTATTATAGCAAAAAATAAAAACTATATATATATATATATATATATATATATATATATATATATATATATATATATATATAAACAAAAAAGCAACAATAAAAAAAAAAAAATATATATATATATATATATATTTTTTTTTTTTTTTTAATTGTTGCTTTTTTGTTTATAGCGCAAAAAATAAAAACCGCAGAGGTGATCAAATACCACCCAAAGAAAGCTCTATTTGTGGGGAAAAAAAGAACATCAATTTTGTTTGGGTACAGCGATGCACGACTGTGCAATTGTCCAAGTGACGCAGTGCCGTATCGCAAAAAATGGCTCGGTCATTAAGGGGGCACATCCTTCCGGTCCTTAAGTGGTTAATGTATGTAAGTGCCATACCTGTGGAAGATGGTAATCACGGCAGTAGGCACCACTACTACAGTTATGGCTGCTAGGCTTTGGGTCCCATGCTTAGTGGCTGACCTGTTGCTTACTGGACACAGGTGGTTGCTTGCTTGGCACAAATGCCATTCAGAGACCACTTTCCATTTTCTCAAATAATGCAAAGCGTTCTCCGATTGGACGAGGTGGAGATGTCGTCGACCTGCCTCTTCCCCTCGTTCAATCAGAGAATATTTTGCATTCATTGAGAAAAATGGAAAGAGCTCTCTGAATGGCGTCCGCAACCTTCTGTGTCTAGTGGCATGGGACCTGGAAGCTAGCGGTAATAACTAAAGTAGTGGCTCCTACTACAACGATTTCCAGCTCCTAGAGAGACCCCACAGCTATGCCACATACATACTTACACTGGTACGAGCTAGACCAAAAAAAACTAAAAATTGTAAAAATTGCCATACCTAACTTCAGCTTTAATGCAAAATAGTATGTATTTAGTGGGGTTTTTTGCTGCGCCCCATAAAATGCTACACAACATACTATTTTGGTTCCAACATAAGCATAAACATACTGTATATATGGTGATCAAAATCCATTATGAATGGCTGCAAGGCATGCTGGAATCTGTAGTGTACTCATACGTTCCAAATTTCACAACTTTTGCAGAACACCGCCAGGCTCAAACACCCAAATGGGTAGGAATTAGCATAATAGATATGTTTTTTTTCTCAAACATGACATGGTATAGAGCAGTGGTCATCAACCCTGTCCTCAGGGCCCACTAACAGGCCAGGTTTTATGTATTACCTTGGGGAGATGCAGACTAGAATACTGCAATCACTGAGCAGCAAATGATATCACCTGTGATGTATTTCTGTTATCTTGAAAAGCTGGCCTGTTAGTGGGCCCTGAGGACAGGGTTGAGAACCACTGGTATAGAAGACTTGGAATTGTATGAACAGAATGGTGGTAGTGACCAAATGTTTCATTTGACATTTTCAATAGAAAACAATGTGCATTACAACAAACTGATTCAACAGTTTACCTCTTAGCCTTTTACGAACATTATAGCCTCCAGGCAAGAGGCTAAAGAAATGATTGATATACATACTTGTGACCTGTCTGACCCTCCCAAGGTTTGTAATCCTGTTTTGATGAGATCCAGGCACCTACCAGGCAGAACAAGCAGGTCTAAAGCCCCATACACACGATTAGATTTTCTGTAGATTTATGTCTTCTGATTCACCAAAACCATATAATATGAGGTCAAACCTTAAGAGTTTCAGTTTGTATGCAATCAGGCAGGCCTTGCACTACATGGTTTTGGTAAATCTGAAGACAAAAATCTTTTGTGTGTATGAGGCTTAAAATTGCCATACGCAGAAAAGATTTCTCTTGTTCAGCCTAACAGGCTGGATGATACAAATCCATAGATTCCTCCATCTATGCTAAACAGTGTGGAATGACAAATCTCCCGGATGTTGTATTCTGACAGCTGTCACTCATGGCTGTCATAATACCTGAACAGTGCCTACACCTTATGCCGTGTACACACGACCGGACTTTTCGGCATCAAAGGTACAACGGAACGAATCCGTTGGACATTACGATCGTGTGTGGGCTTCATCGGACCTTTTCTGTCGAAAAATCTGACGGACCTTAGAAATAGAACATGTTTCAAATCTTTCCGACGGACTCGATTCCTATCGAAAAAAGAGTTTGTCTGTATGCTAGTCCGACGGACCGAAAACGACGCAAGGGAAGCTATTGGCAGCTATTGGCTACTGGCTATTGAACTTCCATTTCTAGTCCGGTCGTACGTCATCACGTTCGAAACGATTGGACTTTGGTGGGACTGGGATCGTGTGTAGGCAAGTCTGTTTCATCGGAGCTCCGTCGGAACTCAGTTGAAAAGTCCTTCGGAGTTCAGTCCGACGAGAAGTTCGCTCGCGTGTACACGGCATAATTAGCTGCAGTCGCTGTTTGGTCAACTTTTTTATGCCCAGCTCCTTCGATTTCTCAGCCTGCTCCAGGCCCCATCCCAGTTTGCCGATAGGACAATATAGGAGAAGCAACACACTGGTGAAGCTGTGCTTTGATCTACTGTAAAGCTGGCCATACATTATACAATTTTCTTGTTCCATTTCCTTTCCATTTACCTTCAACTATGTAGTGCAAGGGCCTGCCTGATTGCATACAACATCGAAAGTGTTTAGGTTAGACCTCCTATTATATGGTTTTGGTAAATCTAAAGGAAAATTGTACAAGAAAATTATATAATGTATGGCAAGCCTTATGGCCCGTACACATGATCCGAATATCGTAGGAAAACTGTCGTCCAAGGAAGAATCGTTTTCGGATCGTGTGTATACTTACTTTTGAGAGCCGATCACGACAGTTCATCCAATATTATTCGATCGGACAAGCACAAAAATTTTCCTTGTATGATACCAGATCGTACGATTTTCATTCAGTCTGTATAGTTGTCGTCCGGAAATACAATACAAATACATTACAGATGCCGCAGCTTACTATTTATGATTTGATTGCTGCTCGCTGACATACTATTATCATTCCTGTAAGTGCAATTTATTCATTTATTAAACCATCTTGAATTATTATACTGCCCTATGAAGGAATTTTTGTTTTATATTTCCGGGTGAATTCAGAAATATTAGTCGCTGCTCCGGATATCAATTAGGTCCCGGGGAGACCATTAATTCCCTGAGATTGGTGAGACTGTCTCGGCAGTCACGGCCTTCTGGTGAGCAGGCTACCTCACTTTTGGGTGTTGATCTGATTGCACTGTATTTTGTGTGAAGATTTGTGTCATGTATTTCTTCCTGCAATTTACCTTCATTTAACTGGATGTTTAACACTGCATAGACCCATACGGACTTAAATGTGAATGGGACTCTGTTTTGTTTTTTTCTTGCACACTTTTTTCACCGGATTATATATATACATTTTTTTTTTAGTAATTTATTCACTATATATTAGCACTATTAGCGCTGCACTTCTTTAATAATTTTACAAATACATTACAACACATGACATCACTTCCAATTTTTTTTTCGGTCGTACGAGAATTTTTGTGACTTTAGTTACCTATTCAATGTCTACTTGCAACTATTAAGAGAAAAAGTCATACAATCTGTTGTACGATATTCGGATCGTGTGTAGGGGCCATTAGTATGTATCAACAGCAACCCAAAAGAGCCCTTATGTCTCTCCCACAGTTTAATGTTGCTATGCAGAAGATCACACAGAGATAAAAATAAAGATAGATACAGGATGTGTGTTTTCACTAGTTGTCTTTAAATACACATTTGATTATGTTATAATGAATACATAAATTAAATGTTTTCAGCTCCCAGCAAACATCTAAATGAACAGCTGTTTTACCTACCAAAGGGGTTTGCATTTTCTTCCAGCTCTGCCAGAAAACACAGCCAGAAAGATGACATCACTATCTCTACAGCAGGTAAGCTAAACAGTGGTATCTTCTCGCCGCCCCGGCCCCTGATTGGAGAAGGAGCAGCAAGTGACAGATGAGGTAACCTCTCTCACCACTCTGCTCCACCCATCAGCATTGTTCCTTGCCTGCACATTTATATGCAGTTCACAGGACAGGCTACCATTCTTGTCCCACCCTCACCCCAGCTGAGTCTAATGCCGTGTACACACGGTCGGACTTTTCGTCTACAAAAGTCCGACGGACGCCGACGGACTAAAGCTGGCTGACAATCCGATTGTGCGTGGGCTTCCCCGGACTTTCAGCGGACTTTTCCAGCCGCAAATCTGACAGACTTTAGATTTGAAACATGCTTCAAATCTTTACGTTGTAACTACGCCGGACCCAGAAATCCGCTCGTCTGTGTGCTAGTCCGACGGACAAAAACCCACGCTAGGGCAGCTATTGGCTACTGGCTATCAACTTCCTTATTTTAGTCCGGTGTACGTTATCACGTACGAATCCGTTTGACTTTTGTGTGATCGTATGTAGGCAAGTCCGTTCGTAAGAAAGTCTGCCGCAAGTCCGCCAAAAGTCTGCCAAAAGTCCGTCGAAAGTCTGTCGGACAGGCTGTCGGACTTTTGTAGCCAAAAAGTCCGACCGTGTGTACGTGGCATAAGGCCTGATTCACACCTATGCAGGTTGCAATTTGCATATTGCAGGTGCATTTTGCGTTTTTCAATACACACTATTTTTTATCCATTGAAGTCTATGGAACCAAAAACCCGAAAAAAGTCCCTGGCCCTTTCCATAAAATGCACAAATGTGAACTACATCCAAAGGAAAGCATGTTAAATGGACTTTAGTGTGTTTCTGCAAAACCGAAAGCGCACTAAAAATGCATAGGTGCGAACCAGGCTTAAGGGGTTGATAAAGGCTGTGTCCAAGTCACATTCACTAGCAATATACTGGTTGCTTTAAAAAATACATTGAATTATTTATGAATGAGAACAGAGTTGAATCAATTTGTATTTTTATATCTGCCTAGAGGCCAGCTTTTAGAATATTAAAAATAAAAATAATAACGGGCTTGTCTGGCATTCATATAGGACTCTAGAATCAATTTACTAAAACTGGAGAGTGAAAAATCTGGTGCAGCTTCCAGATTTTTGTGAAAGCTTAATTGAACAAGCTGAAGTTAGAAGCTGATTGGCTACCATGCACAGCTGGAATTTGGCTTCTGGTCTCCATTGTTGGCAGCCCTGATACACTACTCACCTTATAACTATTTTGGACCAGCCTGGACAGGGTTACTTCTGATGTACTAGTGTGTTGCGCCTTTTACTTGTTCATAACCCTGCACAGCTGCACCAGCTTTTGTACGCTCCAGTTTTAGTAAATCAACCTCTAAGTATTTCATATGGGAAACTGGTCTTTACTTTTGAGAAAGTCATCGCCTCTTTCTCATTCCATTGTACTGAACCTAATGTTTTGTGTGCTTAAAAGCAACATTCTTGTAGAATGTTGTAATAGGTTCTTATCATGATAAGAGATGTAAGACTGTATTCATGTGAGGATGATTTAAGGCTTCCTGGAGGCCACAAGGTATCCCCTATCTATATGAACATAAATGTATGTTGCATTTTGTTGGACACTGCCAAATGTCATCTTGGATAAAAATGACTACAAATTAAATTAAATCAGCAATTAAATTCTTAAATTAGGTAATTTTGTAGTTAATCAGATAGACAAAACACTAAACATCAAAAACATCATACATATAATGAATATTATCTCTAAGTTGGCTTTTCTCAACAAGGGTTGACAACACTAAAGTTGCTCCAGAGATTTCTAGGGGTTCCTTGAGTGACAAACAACTTCTGCCTCTCCGATATGTTACCACTGACACCAATGATCTTTTTGACTATCTGTATGGAGGGATTCTTCCCAAACAGGGCCGAGACAAGGGAAGGGCAGGAGGGGCTGCTGCCCCTGGCACAATGAACTCAGGGAGGGAAGGGGGTACTTTGCCATTTCGGCAGGAACTTGCTACAGAAATAAAGACAGCATCAGAGAGAATGTGCTCTCCCCACTCCAGCTCTTCTTTCCAGTCAGAGCAGCTCTCCTTGATACAGGAATACTGTCAGATAGGGACTGTGTTGGATTTAAATATCAGCCCCCCCCATCTCTTCCCTAGACAGCTCTTTTCCTGGCAGCAGGAAATGTAGGTAGGGGGCGGATAAACAAACCCTGCACAGTCCTGATCTGACAGCATTCCTGTGTCACCTGCTGTATACCGACAGGAGGGAGGCGCTAGAGGGGAGAGAGCAAAGCTGACACCTAACAAATATTTGTGCTGGGGATAAGAGGATTTGTGCTGGGGGGGGGGGGATGTGACAAGCGGTGACAATGTGATTTGTGCAAGGAAGGGCGATTTGAATTTAGGAAGAGAAGAGAATATGTGCTAGGAGAGGGGATTGGAGGGGGGTATTTGTACTAGGAGGAGAAATTTGTGGGGGGCGAATGGATAGAGGATTTGTGCTAGAAGGGGTGATTTTTTTTTCAAGGGCAAAGATTTGTGCTGGGAGGGAATTTATCCTGGGAGAGGGGGATCGTGCAGATTAGTGCTGGATTTTTTTTTTTGAGGGGGAAGGTTTTTGCTGAGACACGATGCTCACACATCAAGGGGGTGGGTGCAGATTGTCATCTTCACCCTGAGCGCCAGAGGCAAACCCTGCCAGTGTGGATGGACTTCACGGACCCCCGTAATACAGCTTAAACAGATGCCAGCGGTTATCATCTTGCAACAGCATTATTCAATGGAGGATTCTAATTAAATCCCCTATTTTGCTTATTTTGTGATATTTAAAAGCATAAGCCTGTGATGTACAAACACTTCTCTTGGACGGACCAGTTTATCTGATCATATTTCACTGGGTCAAAAACATTCCAATGGTCTAGGTTATACAAAACCTTTATACTTGCCATCTACTGGTAACGATATTTTTGCATATTCTTGCTGCAATATAGCCACTCTTTGTTCTTGATTATGATGCCACTCATCTGGTCTATAATATAAATCCTCCTATATAATTACCCCTGATGAAAGGACTTTGAGCCTGAAACGCGTTGGGTACCGCTAGGACTTATCCCGGATGTTGGACACCGGAGAGTACTACCGGACATTGGAGTGAAACTACTTTGTATATGTATTTTCATTACAAAATATTGTTATATGTGCAATTGTGTTTTCTGTCAGTGTTGGTTTTATTAATCATTATATGTAGATTTTAAGTATAGTCTTTTTTTTTGTCTTTTAAATGAAATAAATTCATTTTTTAACGAGGAGATCCTCAGTGTCTTTGTCCCAAATTTCTCGGGGGGGGGGGGGGGGGGGGGGGTTCTGTCGGGGGTTACAAACTCCTTTTTTCCTCTTCACCCTAAGTGCCAGATGACCTTCTCCCGCCGCTGTTCCCAATGACCACAAATGGAGGCAGCATTCTTCCTTCTAACCTTGGTGCTAATGTACCATGAGCTGTAGATCTGGTAATTACTAGCAAGGGTTCTCTAACAGCGATAATTTATTTCAAGGGATCCTCCATATAAAAAAATTAAATAAAGGCTCCTCTAAGCAGTAATCGAAACAGGAAGAATTTGGGCTCATTCTTACGTGCGGCAGTCCTTGCCATCCCTTTGAAAAGCGTTGGAGCACTATTCAGAGGGGTGTTTGAAGTGGTGACAAGGCAATTAGTCACTTCCTCACTGCTTGTTTCAACCCTAAAAAAGGCTGAAGCACGGATTTTGAAACAGTGTAGGTGGTTCCAGAATGGCCCCATACACCCATTACACATAAGACACATTTGACAGGTATATTTTCAATTTTGCTGTGAAGCGAAGCAGTATTGCAGCCACGGCAAGTGCACAGCCTTGAGCAGCTGCTTGGCCTTCTTTAGGTGGATGGTAAAACTGCGGCTCAACTGCTTGCTTTTACCATCCCCTTGCTGCCTGTGTGGATGAGCCCTTTTAGATAAAAAAAACTTGTATGCAATTGCAATTAAATGTTTTTTTAACGTTCTAGTACATGTTTTTGCTGTCTATGTACTTGCATGTATTATCATTAAATAGTTTTGTACCCGATCAACTCTTTAAAATGATTTATCACTTTATGTACCCACCATGGAGTCCTCATCAGAGTCCAGAGAAGGTGCATTGACTGAGGAGAGGACTGACTCAATGTTATAACCTCCAGTCCATTGTTCCTGGGTTGTAGAAGACTCCTGTTCAGCAGACATTTTCTAAAGATGCAGAATCTACCTAAAAGCCTGAGGGAAAGCACAAACATACATGAAGCTGAATTAAACATGTGCACTGACAAAAAATTTGTTTTTTTTTTCGTTTTCAGATTTCCGAATTTGTGGAAATTCAAAAATTCAAAAATCTGAAAAAAAGAAAAAAAAAATCAGTAAAATTCAAAATAATAACTAACTATTAAATTATAGGTATTGGAATTTCTGTTCCAATGCTGTTCGGCATCGTTATTTCAGATAATTCGTAACTTTGGATAAATTCGTACTCGTTACGTTCACTAACAGCCAAATTTGAAAGGAAATTCCAATACTTATAATTTAATATTTATTATCAGTTATTATTTCAGATTTTTGAGTTTTTCAAATTTTCATTCTTATTCTTGGATTTTCACATTTCCAAATTTTAGAATATTTAAATTTATGAAATTTCTAATTTTTGGAAATTTGAAAATTCGGAAATTCAAAAATCTGAAAATTCGGAAATTCGACATTCAGAAATTGGAAAATTCAGAAATTCGTAATTTCATAATTGAAAAATTCGGAAATTTGGAATTAACGAATTTGTCAAAATTCGTTAAAAAACTAATTTGGGACTAAACGAATTGCACATGTCTAGAATCGTTATATAAATCTCTGATAGAAAACAAGGAGGAACCAACCAACACCAAAAATACCAACAAGGGAGAAATGGAGATACCAACCAAACATGAAAGAAAAAAATAATATCAAAATAATAGTGTCCAAATGTGGGGAAAATATGGTAATGTAGGGCACATTGACGCTAAGAATGTGAAGTCCCAAAATGTTGAAAAGTTCAAATGAAGATGATACTGGGCACCAGCGGCTGCTCCCTTGGGAGTAGAAGCAAAAACTCTGGAAGGCAATGTGGAGATAAAACAAGGTGCGCCAATCTAAGTGCAGTATCCAACGCAACTTTATTAAATAAATATAAAAATGAACGGCCAAATGGCTACTCACAAAGATTCAGAAGGGATAAGGCATATAATGACATGTAGATAGCCCATGGACAGAACCGCGGCAGCTCTCAGTGCAGGATCCCAAAGATGTTGCAAAGCGCTGGGGAGCATGTAGAAAGGCTGTCCGTGGTGTGTAGTCCTCCGCTGGTAGGGGCTTTACCGTGGGGGGGAACGGAGAGACCCAGGTGTCAGCAAGGTAAAGCCGGCATCTAGTCAGGCACCGGAAGCCGGAAAACGGAAACAGGAACCAGATGAGGACCAGCGTGAAACGCACCATCCACTGGAGTGAGGGAAGCGGAAATGTCGTCTGGACGTTTCAGATGACGCGTTTCAATGCATCCGCATTTTCTTCAGATCTAATAGGCTGGGGGAGTAGGCATCATTTATATAAAGGGGCTGGCGTCCACCGCTAAGCGACGGCATCAGCAAGAAGTACTGGCAATGTATAAAAAAGTCAGCTTGTGTGTACAGGGCATTAGACAAAACTTGTACTAAGTGTAATAGTCATGCATACTGGGCCCACAACTAGCTGTGGGTGTAGCACCCATTATGTTTATGTTTCAGCTCATGTCAGCCATGTTGTCATGTGAAGGGCATAACCACAGTGACCTTACCCCACACCTTTTTCTTTCTCTCAGTTATACAATACACAAACTGTTAACTGATGCCAGGACCTTATCAGTCCATTGATTGGGGATACGCAGACCCTTTCCAATAACGAATCCACATTCCCGTCTAGAAACCCTACTAGAACTGTCACCCTCACAAAGCTTAGCAATCCAGAGAACTAACAGATACCGGTCGTAAATAGCTCAGTTGGACGGAGGGGCAATACACACAAGTGCAGATAGGTCAGCAGTTGTAACTCTGAAAGTTCAGCACGTTTCAGAACTCCTAAAAAAAATAATAGCACAGGCAGAATACTGTATGGACATATTTACTTTTCTCATGTAATTTGTAACGTTTCAAGTCCAGGCCCTATGTCAGACCATATGGGGAACTGCTGGCACTCCTTATCCCTCCTAGGTAAACTAGACATCTGAAACCTGACATATTTATATTTATTTTGAAGCCAATTTCATGCTGGACAATAATCTGCTGGTTAGAAAACTGTAAACTGTAGATACTCAGAGCTATGAATACTTATTTATACAAAAGAGGACGGTACGGCAAGTGTACCCGGCGTGACGACTCGTACACCAGCGGCTTGTGTCAGGGAGATGATAGACATGTGCGGTTCGTTTCGTTCCGAATTAATATTCAGACAAATATTTGGTTATTTGGTTATTCGGAGATTTGGATATTTTCGAATACCCGATTTACAATATAAACAAATTTTACCGAATGCTCCGAAACTAAATTAGTCCAAATTTCGGAAATTCGGACTGAAATTTGAGATTAATTTTACATTGAACTTCAGTCGAATTCCAACTACACATATTGCTGATAGTGTTATTAGAGTACCACTTTGAAATAATGCAGTTTTTTGTTAAGCCAAAAGGTGATTTAAAGAGTCATTATAATCATTTGATGAAGATTTTTCTTTTGTTTGTTCACTTTGCTGCATTCGAATAGAAAACAATAACATTTTCACTTAGACCGATTCGAAAATTTATCAATTTGAACGTTTCGAATTGAAAAAATAAAAATAAATAATGGATAAATTTGAACATTCCAAATACAGATTGAACGAATCTACAGAATTTAACTAAACAAAATAGCTAGATTAACAAATCAAAACTAAAATGAAACATATTTTTCAGGTTCAGTTTGGGGCAGATGAGCAGGGGGGTTCAGTGTTGGGGCAGATGAGCAGGGGGGGGGGTTCAGTGATGAGCCAGATGAGCAGGGGGGTACAGTGGTGGGACAGAAAAGCAGGGGGGTATAGCGGTGGAGCAGATGTGAAAGGAGGTGTATTGGTGGGACAGATGAGCAGGGGGGTACAGTGGTGGGACAGAAAAGCAGGGGGGTATAGCGGTGGAGCAGATGTGAAAGGAGGTGTATTGGTGGGACAGATGAGCAGGGGGTTACAGTGGCGGGGCAGGAGAGCAGGGGGAACAGAGGTGAGACAGATGTGCAGGCAGTACATTGGTGGGGCAGATGAGAAAGCGGATTACAGTGGTGGGGCAGATGAGCAGATGGGTTCAGTGTTAGGACAGATGAGAAGGTGATTCAGTAGTGAGACAGAAAAGCATGGGGATATGGAGGTGGAGCAGATGTGCGGGGAGGTACAGTGGTGGGGCAGGTTAGAAAAGGGGGTACATTGAGTGGGGCAGATGAGAAAAGGGGGGTTACAGTGGTGGGGCAGATGTGCAAGAAGTACAGTGGTGGGGCAGATGTGCAATAAGTACAGTGGTGGGAGGGATGGGAAGGGGGTTCAGCAGTGGGACAGAAAAGCAGGGGGTACAGTGTTGGGGCAGATGAGCAGGGGGGGTTCAGTGTTGGGGCAGAGAAGAAAGGAGGTACATTGGTGGGACAGATGAGTGGGGGGTTACAGCTGTGGGACAGAGGGGTGCAGATGAGTAAGCACTCGTTATGAGTGCAAAACGCTTCAGCTGAGTGCTGTACATCCCTGCTGTAGTGTCCTGTAACATCCTGTGATCCAGCTTTTAATCAATAAAGGCACTTATTATTTAGCATCCAGATCTTTTCGTCTACCTCTGCAGATAAGTTCAGTGTTAGGACAGATGAGAAGATGGTTCAGCGTTGAGACAGAAGAGCATGGGGGTACGGCGGTGGAGCAGATGTGCAGGGAGGTACAGTGGTGGGGCAGATGAGAAAAGGTGGAAACATTGGTGGTGCAGATGAGCATGGGGTTACAGCGGTGGGTCAGATGTACAGGGGGTTACAGCGGTAGGGCAGATGAGCAGGGTGGTACAGCAAGGGCCGGAGTTATCATTGGGCTTGACTGGGCTCAAGCCCATGGGCCCCGGCCAATAGGGGGCCCCACGGGCCCCGCCCATTTCAAAATCCGCCAAGATACACAGGATATCCGGCTCTGTATCTTGGCGGCGCCATTTTTAAACTGAAAGGCTGCAATGACAAGGCAGCAATGACACTGGAGCAAGGCTACACTGACAAGGCTACAATGGCACTGACAAGGCTGCATTGATGGGCATTTAAATGTAAGTTTTTTTCCTTAAACTTCCCTCCTAAAAGTTTTTTCCTTAAAATTCCCTCCTAAACTTGGGGTATGTGTTATACGCCGGCGCGTGTTATATGCCAATAAATACAGTAATTATCATTTTATCCATTTGTATTGCTTTTATTAATCGTGGACCCAGGACGAATACCAGTACAGTATCCCCCACTTATACGCTTATATATTATCTACTTTTTTGAGTAGCCATTTGGCTGTTTTGTCTTGTCCAATTAAACAGAAGTTCTTTAATACTGCACTGAGTCTGGCGCACCTTGTCCTTTTCTATTTCTGTTTTATAGAGCTGTGCATATGTGTAGAAGGGTAGGGCCCGAAAGTGACTCAAGCCCAGGGGCCCCCACCACCCTAAGTCCTGCCCTGGGTACAGTGTTGGGGCAGATGAGCAGGGGGGTTACAGTGATCTGAGGTGTGGAGTTGCAGGATGTTAATCTCTCACTACTAAAGTAGTTTACATCATTTACTTTATAAAGAATCCTTTTCGTGATTGAGAGTGTGAAGTTGACATTTTTTTTGTTATAAAATCGGCATGCTCGATTTTTTTGAAAACATTTTTTGGCACACTGTGCTCAAAAGGTTGCCCACCCCCGGAATAGAAACACATACGTCTTTGTAACAACAGATACACTATAGCAAATCTAGAGAATGCTGGAGGGAAATGTAATCATTGGTTTAAATGAATTGCTAAATTGGTTACATTCATTTTCTAATTATATCTAGAGTTCTCTAGAATTACTACATTGTATCTCCTCTTGCAAAAACATGTACTTGTGGACAGCCTTCCCAGAAGAGTTGAAGCTGTTATAGCTGCAAAGGGTGGGCCAATTCAATATTGAACCATGGATATTTTTTTTTTTTTTTTACTAGCAATGGCAGCGATCAGCAATTTTTAGTGGGACTGCGACATTGCCACGGTCAAATCTGACACTTTTTGGGGACCAGTGACACTAATACAGATATCAGTGCTAAAAAAAAAAAAAAAAAAAAAAAAAAAAAAAGCACTATCACTGTACTAATGACACTGGCAGGGAAGGGGCACTGGCAGGGAAGGGGTTAACATCAGGGGCAATCAAAGGGTTAAATGTGTGCCCTGGGAGTGCTTACCATCTGCGTGGGGGATGGGCTTTCACTAAAGAAAAACAGAGATCCGTGTTCCTGCTTAGCAGAAACAGAAGATCTCCACATTCCTCTCTGGCAGAACAGCAATCTGCCTTGTTTATATAGGTAGACCGCCGTTCTGCCTCTCCTCAGAACGATCGCGGGTGGCCAGCGGACATTGTGTCCACTGTACCCGCTGAATGGCTTCCGCTGTGTCCAATCATAGCAGGAGCGGGGCTCTGGCGGGGTACGTAATTGTGCGCTTAAGGGCCGCCCTGCTGCAGTATATGTACGCGGGGCGGTCCTTAAGTGATTAAAGCGGCGTTCCAGCCACAAACCTTTTTTTTTTTTTGTTTTATAAAAATTCAGCAGCTACAAACACTGCGGCTGCTGACTTTTAATAAGGACACTCACCTGTCCAGGGAGGCTGCGATGTGGCCCCCCCCCCCCAAGGCCAATCCGTTCATCGGAACTAAGGGAAACCGGCAGGGGAGCCTTCAGGCTGGTTTCCGCATGCGCAAGTCGCACAGCGCTTTGTGAATGGCCAGCTTGTCTTCTGGGATACACACAGTTCCCAGAAGACAACGGGGGGGAGAAGGAGGAGGAGGGCTCGCCGCAGAAGAGGACGTGACGTCCTGTGCCGTGGCCAAGATGGAACGGAAGTTCATTGGCTGTCAATGCATGACAACGCCACCAAAACGTAACACTGCGTTCTCATGCAGCTTGTGCGTCACATTACTGCGTTGGAGTAGCACGCGGACCGCGATGCCTTCTAATGAACGCTTCACTGTACATTACAGGTATAGACAGGCCATGAGAGGCCCCATTTCTGGAGAGGAGGTCCAGGAAAAATGTTATGGACCATTTAAAAAAAAATAAAAATAATGAAGGACCATTCCAGGAGCCATGAGTGTGATTGTGGCACTACAGGTCCCAGAATGACTGCTAGAGCATGAGAGACCCAGGGGAACCAAGACAGCTAGCATGTGATCACGTGATCACTGTTCCCATCAGCGTGCCTATCACCATGGAAACCACGTTCAATCCCACTTTGCAGCAACTCTCTGCCTATTAGCGCCCCCTGACCGCACAGCCCCAGCAGAACCCCCTCTAATGACACTGCCCGGCATTATCCAAAGACTCACACAGCCACCTACCTGCTGTCACCTGCTAGCGCCTACCTAAAACAGTTGCCTCTCAGTACCGCCCCCTGGAACCCAAACCCCGCCCCTACGACTTCCAAAGAGAACAGGTGCAGCCAAAGGGCACGCCCACGTTCTACATTGTTTATAAGCCACGCCCACATGGGGGGGAGCGCACAACCATTTCGCCAGTGAAAAATGCCCAAGTCATAGCCCCGCCCAAAACGTGCTTTCGCGTCCCTCGCACGCTGAGTAACCCGGGGCAACAAGCGGAAGCCCCGCTTTTCAAGGTCCTAACAGGAGCATAGAAAATACGAGACCTTAGGGCGGTGACCGCTAGGAGAGAGAAACTACAGCAACAGAATAACAAATAAAATAGAATTGTATAATATTCTCATATGAAATTCCAGCATCTGGCTTCATGAAGGATTCGTTTATTAACCACACACCTGTCAGGACAAAGATTGCTGGACTCCTATTGGTCAGATTGTTGGGCGATAAGAAATATCTGTGACGCCATTGGATAGTGCGCCCGCCAATCAAAAGGAGGGGGAACAGAAGCTGAGGAATTCTGGGAAATGTAGTTGGCAAAAAGTTTTCAACTTGGAAGTTTGTAGTTGGGAGAAAACTGCAAATCCCAGAGTGCTGTGCGGGGGAAGGGAGTCCAACAGGGAGGCTGAAGGCTGTGTAGGTGGAAGAGAGAGGTAAGTTCTAATATAGCGAGCGCTGTGTCCTGATGTCTGTGTATTAGGAGAGGAGAGCTCTGTGTCCTGATGTCTGTGTATTAGGAGAGGAGAGCTCTGTGTATTAGGAGGAGAGGAGAGCTCTGTGTATTAGGAGGAGAGGAGAGCTCTGTGTATTAGGAGGAGAGCTCTGTGTATTAGGAGGAGAGCTCTGTGTATTAGGAGGAGAGGAGAGCACTGTGTATTAGGAGGAGAGGAGAGCACTGTGTATTAGGAGGAGAGGAGAGCACTGTGTATTAGGAGGAGAGGAGAGCACTGTGTATTAGGAGGAGAGGAGAGCACTGTGTATTAGGAGGAGAGGAGAGCACTGTGTATTAGGAGGAGAGGAGAGCACTGTGTATTAGGAGGAGAGGAGAGCACTGTGTATTAGGAGGAGAGGAGAGCACTGTGTATTAGGAGGAGAGGAGAGCACTGTGTATTAGGAGGAGAGGAGAGCACTGTGTATTAGGAGGAGAGGAGAGCACTGTGTATTGAGAGGAGAGCACTGTGTATTAGGAGGAGAGGAGAGCACTGTGTATTAGGAGGAGAGGAGAGCTCTGTGTCCTGGTGTCTGTGTATTAGGAGAGGAGAGCTCTGTGTCCTGGTGTCTGTGTATTAGGAGAGGAGAGCTCTGTGTCCTGATGTCTGTGTATTAGGAGGAGAGGAGAGCTCTGTGTCCTGATGTCTCTGTATTAGGAGGAGAGGAGAGCTCTGTGTCCTGGTGTCTGTGTATTAGGAGGAGAGGAGAGCTCTGTGTCCTGGTGTCTGTGTATTAGGAGGAGAGGAGAGCTCTGTGTCCTGGTGTCTGTGTATTAGGAGGAGAGGAGAGCTCTGTGTCCTGGTGTCTGTGTATTAGGAGGAGAGGAGAGCTCTGTGTCCTGGTGTCTGTGTATTAGGAGGAGAGGAGAGCTCTGTGTCCTGGTGTCTGTGTATTAGGAGGAGAGGAGAGCTCTGTGTCCTGGTGTCTGTGTATTAGGAGGAGAGGAGAGCTCTGTGTCCTGGTGTCTGTGTATTAGGAGAGGAGAGCTCTGTGTCCTGGTGTCTGTGTATTAGGAGAGGAGAGCTCTGTGTCCTGGTGTCTGTGTATTGGGAGGAGAGGAGAGCTCTGTGAAGCAGAATTTATTAGTGATGCACCGAAATTAAAATTCTGGTGCCGAAACAAAGCTGAAAATTCTGGATGCACTTGGCCGAAATGGACAGTCAATGGGACACAATTTTTGCCTTGCAGTCAATGGGATGCAATTTTATATTGCAGTCGATGAAACACAGCATGCCATTTTCGGCCGCTATATCGGTGTATCCCTACAATTTAGGAATGGAGGAGGCAGATCTTTCATTTATCCATCCTTCATTCATAGATAGATCTGCAGTGTTTTCTTATCTCTCTTGTAAGCACGGTGTCCCCTAGCTGTCTCTTGCTCCGTAGCTCTGTTATGAGCCTGATAAATTCTCACACGTTCTCTGAGACCGGAGATGGAAGTGTTTTTTTATTTTTTTTTTGTTTTTGTTTTTTTTTTCTGGGGAGGTTGTCATAAATAGATTAGCACACAGCTTGTGCTCCGCCAGATTAGGCGACCCATCGGATTTCGGAACGGAAGTGACGTTCCGTCACGGCCATCTTGGTACACCCCACACTCAGCTGCAGTAAGCTTACAGTCTGAAGTCGCCAAGCGGACATCTTTTTACACCCACCGAAGCCTTGCATTTCACACATATGTGTATCAGTAAACTGAGCTTATATTGTGAAATACAGAATTTAGAAGTCCGTGACACTGTTTTGATGTTGAATTTTAAAAGCAGCGGAAAGCCTGTTGATCTCACACATTTTCTAATCTGACAGAAGAGCGCTGCTTTTAAACTTTAACATTAAAACAGTGTCACAGAATTCTAAATCCTATATTTCACGATATAAGCTCAGTTTAGTGGTAAAAATGCCTGTTAAATGTAAGACTTCGGTGGGTGTAAAAAGATGTCCGCTTGGCGACTTCAGACTGTAGGCTTACTGCAGCTGAGTGTGGGGTGTACCAAGATGGCTGTGAAGGAACGTCACGTCTGTTACGAGTTTTGATGGGTCGTCTAATCTGATGGAGCACCTGCCGTCTCAGAGCCCTTTCCTCCAATCAGCTGCTCCCAGTGTAATCCAAGCCTTCTCTACCAGTGCACATTGAGGAAGTGAAAATTCTTACCCGATGTAAGAATTCTAAGGCTGCTTTCACACTGGGGCGGCGGGTCCGTTCGTGGCAAAGCGCCACTAGTTTTAGCAGCGCTTTACCGTCGTTTTAGCGCCACTTTTCAGCCACTAGCAGGGCACTTTTAACCCCCGCTAGCTTCTGAAGAAAGGGTTAAAACCGCCCGTGTTGCGGCGCTTTGGAAGCACTAGCCATTCATTCCAATGGGTAGGGGTGGTGAACACCGCTCCTCCACCACCCAAAGATGCTTCTAGCAGGACTTTTTTTTTTTCTGCCCCGAAAGTGCACCGCTCCAGTGTGAAAGCACTCAGGCTTTCACACTGGGGAGGCATGAGAGGAGCTTTTGAGGCGCTATTTTTAGCGCTAAAACGCCTAAAAACTGCCTCAGTGTCTAAAGAATCTAGCAAGATGAAGACAGCAGATATACATGTAAAACTTATGTAGGGAGATTTGTTTCATCTCTGTGTATCAGCTGAGGCTGTTCACTTCTCTTGCTATAGGAGAGGGTGTACATCCACTTTAACCTTAAATAAGGATATGTGCGTTCCAGTGCATTTCTGAATCGTTTTACCGCGGTCCAGTGCAGAAAAAATGTTCTACTTTTTTTTTTTTTTTTTTCTGGAACTGACTGCACTGGTGTGAACTATGCCATTGGAAACCATATATCCTGCTATCCGTGAGTTTTTGATGCAGAAAAAAAAACGCACTGGACTGCATGTGGTGTGAACTGGCCCTCAAAGTGAAAGTAGTCATGGAATGAAAACCATCCCTTCACTGTGCTATTAGGAATGAGCGGTGTTCAAAGACTTCTCAGAATCTTAGTAAACCATTAAGCTAAGCCTGACTGCTGCATATTTAATGGGAAGTGGAAGTTTGAAATCTTTAATATTTAACTTAACTCAAATTGGGTGTGTTGTTTAGGAGGAATAGCAGAATAGCACAGCAAGGGATTTGTCACCAGTGTTAATTTCGTCGCCTAAAACATTTTTGTCAACTAAATGAATATTATTTTAGTTGACTAAAATACGACTAAAACAACTGAGATGACTAAAATACGACTAAAACTAAAATGGCATTTTAGTCAAAAGACTAAAATGGGACTTAAGCCCCCGTTCACACTTATGCGAATTACACCGCCTCCAATTCGCAGGACATTTTAAAATACATTCATTTGAATGTATTTGGTTCACATATGTGCGTTACATTCGCACTGCGCATTGCACAAAAAATGTGTGGTTTTTTGGGCATTGCGGTGCGTATTACAAGCCCATTATCTTCTATGGGAACGCATCTTATTCGCAGATGCGTTCCGTTCTGAACATGACTTCTCTTCACCTCCCCCCCTCTCCCTGCTCTCTGATCCGCAGCTAAAATGCAGAGGAACCTCTGAACAACTGATTTTTATCTTCGCAGTGAAACCTGAGCTTCAATTCGCACCGCACATGTGTGAACCCGGGTTAAAACTAAAATGCCATTTTAGTCAAAAGACTAATGCCGCGTACACACGGTCGGACTTTTCGTCTACAAAAGTCCAACGGACGCTGACGGACTAAAGCTGGCTGGTAATCCGATCGTGTGTGGGCTTCCCCGGACTTTCAACTGACTTTTTCAGCCTCAAATCCGACGGACTTTAGATTTGAAACATGCTTCAAATCTTTCCGACGGACTCGAGTCCGGTCGAAAAATCCGCTCGTCTGTATGCTAGTCCGACGGACAAAAACCCACACTAGGGCAGCTATTGGCTACTGGCTATCAACTTCCTTATTTTAGTCCGGTGTACGTCATCACGTAAGAATTCGACGGACTTTTGTGTGATCGTGTGTAGGCAAGTCTGTTCGTTAGAAAGTCCGCTGCAAGTCCGCCGAAAGTCTGTCGGACAGGCTGTCGGACTTTTGTAGCTGAAAAGTCCGACCGTGTGTACGCCCCATAAGACTAAAACTAAATTGAAATTTTACTTCAAAATTAACACTGGTCTGTAGTACATGTTCATACCTCAATGCCGTAATAAATAACATATTCGATTTTTCACTCCAGCAGTATATAATGAGTTTGGAAATTGTAGAGAAATGTTAACTAATGCATTACAATTTAATTACACCTATTAGATTTTAGATGACTAAAATGCATTTTAGTCGACTAAAATGTACTGGAGATTTAGTGGACTAAATACGACTAAAACTAAAACAATTGCAGAAGACTAAAACTAAAATGCCATTTTAGTCCTAAGACTAAAACTAAATCGATATTTGCTGCCAAAATGAACACTGTTTGTCACACTTGAAAATCCCTAAATTATTACGGTTCTAGTTCTTTTATGAAATATGATGTGGTCGAGATGAATGTGCTCTTTTAATTTTTTTTTCTTTCTTTTGAGCCTATACTGTGCAGTGTTTTTTTTCTTTTTCCTTCCTATCTATATCCTGCACTTGTGATAAATTTTAAGTTGTTCTAAAGGCAGAAGGTTTTTTTTCCTAGTTATGCATTAGGATGAAAAAAAGCCTTTTGTGTATAGCACCCCCCTAATACTTACCTGAGGTCCATCTAGATCCAGCGATGCGGCACGAGTGCCTCGTCTGTCCAGGACTCTCCCTCCTGATTGGCTGAGACATAGCAGCAGCGCCATGGGCTCCCACTGCTGTCAGTTAGCCAATCAGGAGAGAGGGAGTGGGGCCGAACCACGGCTCCGTGTCTGAATGGACACAGGAAGCCTCAGCTCGGGTGCCACAATAGCAAGCTGCTTGCTGTGGGGGCACTCAACTCGAGGGAGGGGCCAGAAAAAAAAGGAGGGTCAAGGCTGCTTTGTGCAAAACCATTTTTAAAGAAAAAAAAGATGAGACTTTACGTTCACTTTAACTATTGTTTTGGAGTGAAAAGAAAAAGAGGAAAGTTGGAACTTTGAATAAAGCCTGTCATAAATAATAATAGTGGTTCTATGTAGGAATAGCAAATTTTATTGTCAGGATCCTATTTAAGCATACAAAATCATGGAAAAACATTTATAGCAATCCATATTAATAATAAATTCATAGTCAAAAAGACTTGCGTATAAAATAGTACTTATAACATGGGGTACACATCAATAACAATTGTTGGCATGTAGGATACAAAACAAATTCAATATTACAAATCGACATATAGACATCATTTAATAAAATATAAACATGATTAATACATTGTATTCCTCATACATCAGATGGTACATTTGATACATAAAGAAATGCAAGATTGAAACTTTATTTGGGTGGAAGACACCCGCTTCTATTAGTGACCTGCCACACCTATTTTTATTTATCAATTATCCCAATACACACTTGTACTCATACGTATAAGTATTAGTTAGCCCAGTTTTTTTATTTTTTATAATGTGTAAGATGTTACGCTGAGTAAATGAATACCTAACATGTCATGCTTGAAAATTGCGCACGCTCGTGGAATGGTGCCAAGTTTTGGTACTCAAAAAATCTCCATAGGCATTGCTATAAATTTTTACAGGTTACCTGTTTAGAGTTACAGAGGTGGTCTTGGTATAGAATTATTGCTCTCGCTCTAACGTTCAGGGCGATACCTCACATGTGTGAATTGAATTCCATTTACATATGTGGGCGCGACATACATATGCGTTCGCTTCTGCATGCGAGCTGACGGGGGCGCTTTTAAATTTTTAAATTTTTTTTTTTTTGTTTTAATTTTCTGATTTTTACACTTTCCCTTTTTAAAATATTTTTTTTTTTTTTATTCCTATCACAAGGAATGTAAACATCCCTTGTAATGAGAATAGTGCGTGACAGGTCCTCTTTATGGAGAGATGTGGGGTCTATAAGACCTCAGAGGTCATAATGTCGTGCCCGGGCCTCCGAAAGTCATAGAGATGACCGGGGACCATCTGTTCTCTGGAAATCTCTATGATCCACTTCCGGTGCCAGTGGGTTCCTTTTTCTGGCTCGTGGATCGCACAGGTGAGCCGATAGAAGCACCAGAGGGTGGCGACAGTGGGGGGGGTGTCCCCTCCCGCCACCTGTGTAAAAAAAAAAAAAAAAAAAAAAAAACAAAAAAAAAAAACAAAAAAAAAAACAACAAACAAACTGGCTGAACTGCCGCTATGATTGTTTCTATGGTGCAGGGAATTAATGGTTGAAGAGAATTGATTCCTGGAGGTGTATCCTCCCAGTATAAGCACTGAAACGGGAGAACGTGTACGCCCTCCTGGCCGGAAGTGGTTAATACTGCTTTAAAGTTTCAGGGCAAAAAAAAGCATGCATTACATCTGTACAATACATGCTTATTCCCCAATGTTTTATCCCTGTAAAGACCTTGTCAGATACAGACAAATATAAATAAAACACTAGGGACTCCTAGTGTAGTAGTAGTAGTAGTAGTAGTAGTAGTATGAAATTCCACCATTTATTAAGATAAAAAAATTACCTAAGGCAGGTAGAGAATTGCATGTCACTGCTGTAGCTCCAACTGATGTGTTTCGTCAAATAGGACGTCATCCAGGAGTATAGTCTTTCTGGATGAAATGCATTGGATAGAGCTACAGCGGTGATGTAATCACGCCCACTGGGGTAATGGTTGTGCATATCTGTTTTACATGCAATTTTCTACTTGCCTTACCTGTGTAGTTTTCTTTTTGTCTTAATAAATGGTGGAATTTCATACTACTACACTATGGGGTTGATTTACTAAAGGTAAATCCATTCTGCACTGCAAGTGCATTTGGAAGTACAGTCCCTGTAGATGTGAGGGAAAGCTCTGCTGATTTTATCATCCATTCATGTACAAGCTAAAATGCTGTTTTTTTATTTTCCTTGCATGTCCCCCTCAGATCTACAGCGACTGCACTTTTCAAGTGCACTTCTAGTGCAAAGTGGATTTGCCTTTAGTAAATAACCCCCTATGAGTCCCTCCTTTTTGCCTTTTTATCTCCTCTTGAGCTTCATCTGTGGACTGCCCTGGTTATTTTAGAAACTCCTTTCCTGAGTCCTGAATTGTGCCATCCATCCATCTCAGTGGGATTTCTCCCAAAAAAGTGCAGCCAGACCTCCATCTTTGAGGTCTTACCCGTCGGTAAGCGGCTTGTGAGTGGGGTGCGCACTCGGGTGTGGAGTGGTGAACATTCACGTGAGATTATTGGATTTTGGCAACACATGCATCTATTGATGGACTGTTTTTACTGTGCACTTTTCTCTCTATAAGGAATCTCCCTTAAGATACTCCTGTATTCATTTAATAATTTTCACATGTTTATGTTGAGCATAATTGTAGTGGTATTTGTGCAACCCTAAACATGAGAACGTGAAAGAAGTTTCTTTGAAATCTTTGCAAATCTAATAAAAATGAGAAAACTCCCATGTACATAAGTATTCACAGGCTTTGCTCAATACTTTGTTGAAGCACCTTTTAGCACCAATTAGAGCCTCAAGTCTTTGAGTATGATGCTACAAGCTTGGCACACCTATTTTTGGGCAGTTTCTCCTATTCTTCTTTGCAGGACCTCTCAAGCTCCATCAGGTTATACGGGGAGCGTCCGTGCACAGCTATTTTCAGATCTCTCCAGAGATGTTCAATCGGGTTCAAGTCTGGGCTCTGGCTGGGCCACTCAAGGACATTCACATAGTTGTCCCGTAGCCACTCCTTTGTTCTCTCAGCTGTGTGCTTAGGGTCGTAGACCTGTTGGAAGATGATCCTTTGCCCCAGTCTGAGGTTCAGAGCGCTCTGGAGCAGGTTTTCGTCAAGGATGTCTCTGTACATTGTTGCATTCATCTTTCCCTCGATCCCGACTAGTCTCCCAGTTCCTGCCACTGAAAAAAATCCCAACTTCATGATACTGCTGCCACCATGCTTCACTGTAGGGATGGTTTTGGCCAGGTGATGAGGGGCACCTGGTTTCCCTCAGACATGACACTTGCCATTCAGGCCAAAGAGTTTCATCAGACCAGATCATTTTGTTTCTCATGGTCTGAGAGTACTTCAAGTCCCTTTTGGCAAACTTCAGGCGGGCTATCGTGCCTTTTATTGAGGAGCGGCTTCTGTCTGGCCACTCTACCATACAGGCCTGATTGGTGGAGTGCTGCAGAGATTGTGGTTGTTCTGGAAGTTTCTCCTCTCTCCACAGAGAAACACTCGAGCTCTGGCAGAGTGACCATCGGGTTCCCTGACTAAGGCCCTTCTCCCCCAATCATTAAGTTGGGTCGGGTGGTTTGCTCTAGGAAGAGTCCTGGTGAATCCAAACTTCTTCCATTTAGATGATTGAGGCCACTGTGCTCATTGGGACCTTCAATGCTGCAGATACTTTTCTGTACCCTACCCCAGATCTGTGCCTCGATAAAATCCTGTCTCTGAGGTCTACAGACAATTCCTTGGACTTCATGGCTTGGTTTGTGCTCTGACATGCACTGTTAACTGTGGGACCTTTTTATATAGACAGGTGTGTGCCTTTCCAAATCACGGCTGGAAAGGCCGAGACAGTTTATTTTTTTTAAGCTCAGCCTTTCAAGCCTGAAGGAGAGATCTGGGGTCTGATTTCTCCATAAAGAGGACCTGTCACGCACTATTCCTATTACAAGGGATGTTTACATTCCTTGTGATAGAAATAAAAGTGATAAAAAAATATGTAAAATTTAAAGAATAATAATAAAAAAAATGTTTTAACAAGTCCCCCCCCCCCCGTCCCCACGCACAGAAGTGAACGCAAGTCGCGCCCACATACGTAAATGGCATTCGAATCATACGTGGGGTATCGCCGCGTGCGTTGGAGCAAGAGCAAAAATTCTAGTCCAAGACCTCCTCTAACTCTAAGGCCTCTTTCACATGAACGATCCGTTCAGGTCCGCCTGTCAGTTTTTTAGGCAGAGCTGAACGGACCCTCCATAGAGCTGTATGGAGCGTCGGATGTCAGCGGTGACATGTCCGCTGACATCCGACCCGCTCCGATCCGAAAAAGTGTAACGGAGGAAAAACCTATCTTTCCATCTGTTTTCAGATCGGATCGGGTGACGACGGACCCATAGGGGAGAGCGCCACTCTGACAGGTCTGTCGCTGCACAGTGTGCAGCGACAGACCTGTCATCTGCCTGCTCAGCGGGGATCCACGGAGCGATCCCCGCTGAGCAAGCGGATGTTCACGGGGCGGATCATCACTTATCCGCCCCGTGTGAAAGGACCCTAAATGGGTAACTTGTAAAAAAATTTAAAGCGTTGCCTATGGAGATTTTTAAGTAACAAAGTTTGGCGCCATTCCACGAGTGTGCGCAGTTTTAAAGCATGTTAGCTATCTATTTACTCGGCGTAACATCTTTCACATTATGCAAAAAAATTGGGCTAACTTTACTGTTTTATTTATTTTTAAACGTGTTTGAAAAATCGCTGCACATAAAAAGTTGCAAAGGCCGCCATCTTATTCCTTGGGGTCTCTGCTAAAAAAAAAAAAAAAAAAAAAAAAACATATAAAAATTAAGATTTTTACATGTAGGAGCGAAGTGCCAGAATTGGCCCGGATGGGAAGTGGTTAAACACATAGCAAGTTTGACAGGTGGCACCGTCTGTCAAACCCTCCCATGTAAGTGAATGGGACCATGCTGCAAGCCAAGTTCAATATTCAATTTTGGGGTGGTCCTGCAATGCATAATCACCATTCCGCAAATAAAATCTAAAAAAAAGCCATCAGAAGGCAGCAGTTTTATTTCCTTTCACTGTCCTTGGGAAAAGAGATCCACTTCAGATCACTTTTTCAGGGGTGCGGTAAACACTGCTGCTACTGTGAAAGAAGCTAAATGCAGCATCCGTCATGTGATGAACGACCGCAAGATGGTTGTGTACAGAAAAATACTCTTTCTCCAGATAAACACTATTCTGTTTTCATGGGATTTAGGAATTTTGCATAGGAGTGTCCATCCTAAATGCTGCTCCTTTCTAATGTACTCAGCTGCTGCAAACTGTTTTTCACTCCTCAGTATCTTGTCTAACAAGACAGTTAAGTGTAGATTATTTGTTTTGCTCGGTTTTATGGACTTATTTGCATTCCTTTTTTTACTTTTTTTTTTTTTTTTTTTTTTTTGTTGCCCATCACAGGATACATAAGCTGGTTTTGGCACGATGGCGAGTGAGTTAAGTGATGAATCCAGTGAGTCGGAGATGTTGAGCCGCAGTCTGTCCATGTGGTACGGGGAGCCATTGGATGGACAAGAGTTGCCTTTGGATCTTCATACGGCGGCTTCTTTAGGACAGTATGAGGTTGTTCAGAACTGTGTGTGCAGGTAAGAATAAAACACTGTTGTGATTAAATCTTTCCTGAACTTGGCCAGTTCAGACTTTGCGTGTGATGGAAAATGACATAAGCCTTCATTGCCTGGTAATAACCACATCTCAAAACTGTCAGTAGATCTACAAACTTCTGCTATTGCAATGCTTTGTACCTATCCAGGTATATCAAGGACTGTGTGTCCGGCATCACTCTAAAACAGGGATAGGCAAAGCCTGGAATCCAGCTGTTGAACCATAATCCCCATGAGGCATTTTAGGACCCTTGATAGCCAAAGGCATGACCCCCAGAGGCATGATGGGATTTGTAGTTTCACCACTGCTGGACTGCTAAGGCTGCCGACTCCTGCTCTAGAATATGCTTGTTCCTTCGGTGATGAGTAGGGGGCCAATCTAAGGCCATACACGATATGAACCCATGGTTGCAGGAAAGAAATTCACATGATTTCCCCCATCAACACAGACACTGCTGACAGGGGAATCCCTCCTGAGCCATTGTCTTCTCCTGACGAGGGGAAGCAGCCCCCTGACGGGAGAAGACAGTGATTATCGCTAGTGGCTATAGCAGGTGCTAACGATAATCGTAAGATAATCCGGCAGGTTGGTTGTACCCAATGTGATCGATCGATCAACTTGGTACATTCAACCTGTCCATTAACGTTTCGAATCTCGGTCAGTTCCTGCTGAACCGTCTGAGATTTGAACCGTGTATGGCCGGCACTAAAGGGATACAAGAGCTGCCTTCATGCATATAACACAGGAAAACCTTTTTCCATGTCTTTCTCTCTCCCTGTTATCCTCCACAGTTTTTCTTTTGTACATCATTCAAGTAACTTGTGCTGAATAGAAATAATGATTTAATAGATGCAGGTATTACCTTGTCCAGTTATGAGAAGTAAAAACCTTATTTTTTTTGTTTGATGCTCTTTGGGGAAAACTTACCACTATAACAGAACATGCTTTCCCACAAGTTACCATGAAGACTGGAAAACCGTGCTCTGGCCCAGATGCCTTTTGAATTGTAGCAATAATCTTCTAATACAATGAGTCCGTCAACTTCCGTAACATCCATTGCAACAATTCTTTTATAGGCTACATGGCAGGATCCAGCAGTAACAGCCTAACGTGTTTTGGCCAAAGCCTTACTTATAGCATTGAATTAGGAAGGCTTTGGCCGAAACTCGTTGGGGTGTTACCAGTAAATAACTGTTGCAATGGAGGTTACAGAAGTAGCTGGCTTCATTGTAATTAGAGAAACTTACGACTATTGGTGACAGTAGAAATAAGCCCAGTATTAAATACTAACCACAAATCCACTAAAAGATCAATCTCTGCAGGGTGTTTTAAGAGCCACAGAAAACTCGAAGGACTTGTTCTATGATGACCTGTGTTTATGAGGAGCACATCCCACAGAGTGATAATGGGGGGGCTTCGTAACAAAATGTTGTGACCTGTATTGCGGTGTGGAATGTTCTGGGGGCGTTCCACAGCTCCTGCTTTTTGGAAAGCTGAAATGTATAATTGTTTTTTCCTGGGTCTCTGGAACACCCAGAATTCCCTTCATACCTTCCAGCATCTATCCTAATATTTTTAATTATTAACTTCTTTCTACTTATGACCTATCATGTCTGGTCCATTCCATAAGACAGTGCATTAAAGATTGCTTTTTTTTTTTTTTTTTTTTTTTTTTTTTTTTTTTTTTTTTTTTGCCCATAGACACCAATGGTGTTCAGCTTGAAGAGCAGCACAGCCTTGCTTTAGGTGGGACAATCCCATCAACTCAGGATTTGGGACTATAGTCCTATCTCTTATAAGCAGTGTGAGAACTCTAATGACACTGACCTTTGCCTGCCTGCGCTCTGGTGTTCATTTTGAAACAGTCTGACTTGATGCAGTTGGACATTAGTCTGGTGATGTGCATGGAAATGAAGAGGTTACTTGGCTGTGGAATGTCACATGCTTTGTGACTCTATTTTAAAGTGTAATTTTGTCTTCTCACTAACAAGAGCCCTCTTGATTATCCACAGACGGGATGTAGACCTGAACCAGAAGAATCTGGGTGGATGGACACCACTCATGTATGCTTCTTACATTGGTCACGATTCAGTGGTGAGCCTCCTCCTGGAAGCCGGGGTAGATGTGAACTGCAGGACCCCCAGCGGACAGACCCCTCTGATGCTAGCCGCCAGCTGTGGGAATGAGAGGGTGGCTTATTTTCTGATACAGGTAAGACAAGCTGAATATGACAAGATCTGCCCAAGGCATAGTCTCTTCCCCTAACCACTTGACCTCCCGTAAAATTTAACCCCCCCTTCATGACCAGGCCACTTGTTGCGATATGGCATTGCGTTACTTTAACTGACAATTGTGCGGTCATGCAGTGCTGTATGCAGTTTGTCATTTTTGTCAGTTTGTGCTATAAACAAAAAAAAGACCAACAATTAAAAAAAAATTAAAAAAAAACTATACCTTTTTTACTTTCTACTATAAAACATATCCAATAAAAACTTTTTCATACATTTAGGCCAATCTGTATTTTGCTACATGTTTTTGGTAAAAATTCCAATAAGCCTATATTGATGGTTTTGCGGAGTTATAAAGTTATATTGTCTACAAACTATGTTGGATATATAGTGGAATTTTTTTTTTTTTTTTTTTAATACTAGTAATGGCAGCGATCAGCAACTTTATAGTGGCAACAATCGGACACTAACTGACACGTTGTGGGAACCAGTGACATGAATACAATGATCGGTGCTAAAAATATGCACTGTCACTGTACTGTAATGACACTGGCTGGGAAGGGGTTAAACATCTAGGGCAATCAAAGGGTTAACTGTGTGCCTAGCCAGTGTTTTTGTGTGCTGCTTTTACTGAGGGGCGTGATGGATTTTTTTTTTCACTTTACCCCTGTCAGAACAGAACTCTGCATTGTTTACATAGGCAAAGCTCTGTTCTATGTCTCTGCCCGACGATTGGTGGGTGCCGCCGACCCAGCACCCACAGATGGGCGTCATGCCGGCCCCCTAGGCAGAAGTGCAGAACCATAGATGTAGGGGGGGGGGGGGGGAGAAAAAAAGAATATTCTGCTCAGAATGGCAGTCCTGTAGCAGTATATCTGCTATGGGGCAGTCTGGATGTATTTAACATTGGGCCTATTTTGTTCTTGTGTGTTGCCCACTGTTTTGCACATTAACATGCGTTTTAAGGATGCCTATTTATTTTGAATGCTCTTCCAAAGCACAAAAGCTGATGGGGGGGGGGGGGGGGGGGGGGGGGGATTTATATGCACCACAGCATGTTGCCCAGTAATGTGGTGCGTTGCAATGCAGGTGTGTTTTTGGAGCTGCGTTGCCTGTTCCAAATGAATGGCACTGCGGTGCTCTAATGCCCAAGAACATAGTATGGCCCTGAACCATTTTATAACAATTTTTTTTTTTTTCTCTACATCCACATGCATACACACAATCTATGGGTAGCTGGAGGAAACCAGGGTGTTTAAAGAAACCTAGACAGACACAGGAGCAGGGGGATAACACTTTGCAGATAGTATTTCTAGTGGGAATATATTTTGGGATCCCAGCACTGCCAGGCCACACTATTTACTGGCTGCTCAGGCTGTTATCACTCTTCTGCTTTGTATCTGATAATAGTCAGATATCAGAAATTGTCTCCAACTTGCCCATATTTCTAGGATTCTTCTCAACGCTTTCATCAAGATCCTTTCTAGAGTTCTTCTTTATATGTAAAGCCAAAGCCTCACTTTAGCTCACCAAAATACACCAACGCATGGAGCATAATGTGGCCCTAAACCATGGGTGTTTAACCTGTGGCCCTCCAGCTGTTCCAAAACTGCAAGTCCCATGAAACATTGCAAGGCTGACAGTTACAAGCATGACTCCTAAAGGCAGAGGGATGGTGGGACATGTAGTTCCGCAACAGCTGGAGGGCCACAGGTTGAGCACCAAAGCCCTAAACCATCTGTCCCTGCAACCACTGAAGTTTAATCTAATGTTCTCCACATCCACCTGCATGCACACAATCTGTGGGTGGTTGTTAGAGAAAACCAGGGTGTTAAATTATTCCCTTTTTGCCCATATTTCTAAGATCCCTCTGACCCATTTCTATCAAGATCTTTCCTAGAGCTTTCTCTACCGTGCCTAAAAGTATTCATACCCCTTGAAATTTTCCACATTTTGTCATGTTGCAACCAAAAAACGTAAATGTATTTTATTGGGATTTTATGTGATAGACCAACACAAAGTGGCACATAATTGTGAAGTGGAGGGAAAATGATAAATTGTTCAATTTTTGTTTTACAAATGTGAAAAGTGTGGTGTGCATTTGTATTCAGCCCCCCAATACTCAAGCTGCAAGTCTTTTGGGGATGTCTCTACCAGCTTTGCACATCTAGAGAGTGACATTTTTGCCCATTCTTCTTTGCAAAATAGCTCAAACTCTGTCATATTGGATGGAGAGCGTCTGTGAACAGCAATTTTCAAGTCTTGCCACAGATTCTCAAGTGGATTTAGGTCTGGACTTTGACTGGGCCATTCTAACACATGAATATGCTTTGATCTAAACCAGGGTTCTCCAAACTTTTTAGCCCGAGGGCCACATTGTAGATTTTGCAAATATTTGCGGGCTGAAAAAATTTATTTATGAATTAAAATTTTAATGACCTCATCATAGCCTTTCCGCGCGTCCCCATCAGAGTCTCCCCCACGTCTGTACCCCCCAGTCTGATCACACCCCCATATCTCTCCACTCTGATCACAACCCCCCCCCCCCCATACCTCTCCCCTAACACACCCCTCCACCATCACACGCACCTTTGGGTTTTCCAGTCCTGCGGCTCCTCCTCCCAGTGGAGGAATCTGCAGCACACCAGAGCGGGCTAGTTATCACTGGGGCAGGCGTGACAAGACCTCCATCCAAATCTCTGGTGCGGTGGCAGCTGCACAGAGCGGGAAGCCTCCTCTGCCGGCACCCCCCCCCCCCGCCTGACTCCAGCACGCACAGCCAGCCCACACATCCGTGTCTGCCTGACAGTGGGGCCTCGCCTCCTCCCTGCACGCATGGGAATCTGCCAACCGCTCTGCTATCCTCTGCCTCATTGGATCAGCTCTGACAGCGGTACACATACGTTGCCCCGCCTGCCTTCTGCTCTGTCCCACTGACAGCCTGCCTAAAAAAAAAAAAAAAAAAAAAAGCACGGGGGGGTTGAAGCAAGCAGACTCGGTCGTTGTCCTGCTGGAAAGTGAACTTCCTCCCCAGTCTCAAGTCTTTTGCAGATTCCAACAGGTTTTCTTGTAATGCCGCGTACACACGAGCGGACTTGCCAACGGGCTAAACTCCGTCAGCATTTCCGAAAGATTTAGAACATGTTCTATATCTGAGTCCATTGGAAATGCCGACAGAAAAAGTCAGATGGGGCATATACACGGTCGGAATGTCCGACCAAAAGCTCCCATTGGACTTTTTCTGTCAGGAAGTCCGGTTGTGTGTACGCGGCATAAGAGTGCCCTGTATTTGGCTCCATCCATCTTCCCATCAACTCTGATCAGCTTCCCTGTCCCTGCTGAAGAAAAGCATCCCAACAACATGATGCTGCCACCACCATGTTTCACAGTGGGGATGGTGTGTTCAGGGAGATGTGCAGTGTAAGTTTTCCGCTACACATAGCAATATAATGAATGCGACCTAACACAACCTGATTGTAACAATGACAAGCCTCCACCCCTGATATGTATACAACAAAAGTAGGAAAGAAATGGGACTTTGTTTGAGGCTAGTCACTGAATGCATACCTTATTCAAATCATTTTATAAAATTATTTATTAATAACAAATCACATCATAGAGTGTCAATCTGTAATACAGGACACAATATAATGTAGTACATTTGCATGAATATATATTAGTTATACAGAGTAAGATAAAACCTAATAAGCATTATAGTTACAAAAGGACACTCATCCATTCATAAAAGTTCAATGAACATAATCGATTTTTCATGGTGAGCCAAAATTGTCTAAGCCTCAGTTCGATATAACTCGACGCACGTTTCATGGCTCATGCCAATCATCAGGAGTAAAATGCTCTGAAATTAAATCGGTGATATCCATAAGTATAAGATATCCTTTAAACGGAGTACAATCTCTCAAAATAAAGGTGTGTAATTTGCAGTATGGCCAAATGGTGATGCCCAACTTGAAATCCAAGGGAAGAAGAGGGACAAGGATGATCATCTCCCCCGGGGCTGAGGTGAGGAGTCCCATCCAGACCAGAGACAACAGCCAGGTGAAGACCTGGTGACCATGTCACAACCATGTGAATCTGGTGTATGCGTAACAGTCCACACTGCTCTGCTCTGCAAGGGTAGGAAAATGAAACTGTGAAATGAATGTGTTGAAGTAATGAAATGAGCCTATACCTGTGAATGAGTGAAGTGATGTGAAGTGCGTGAGCTAAAAAAACTACAACCAAAAAACATACCCGCTAAATAAAAATAAAACCAAAACCACCAATTGATGGTGAGCTGTGTAATGTGAAAACTAAAAATAAACCCAAAAAGATGTTGTGATGAATGTGAATCAAACTAAATTACTGTGTGTGTGTGTGTCTGTGGCTGTAGACATGGCATTTGATTTTAGGCCAAAAAGTTCAATTTTGGTCTCATCTGACCAGAGCACCTTCTTCCACGTTTGCTGTGTCCCCCACATGGCTTCTCGCAAACTGGACTTCTTATGGCTTTCTTTCAACAATGGCTTTTTTTTTTTTTTTTTTTTTTTTTTTGCCACTCTTCCATAAAGATTTGTGGAGTGCACAACTAATAGTTGTCCTGTGGACAGATTCTCCCATCTGAGCTGTGGATCTCTGCAGCTCCTCCAGAGTTACCATGGGCCTCTTAGCTGCTTCTCTACTTGCCCGGCCTGTCAGTTTAGGTGGATGGCCATGTCTTGGTAGGTTTGCAGTTGTGCCATACTCTTTCCATTTTCGGATGATGGATTGAACAGTGCTCTGTGAGATGTACAAAGCTTGGGATATTTTTTTTATAACCTAACCCTGCTTTAAACTTCTCCACAACTTTATCCCTGACCTGTCTGGTGTGTTTCTTTGCCTTCATGATGCTGTTTGTTCCCTAAGGTTCTCTAACAAACCTCTGAGGGCTTCACTGAACAGCTGTATTTATACTGAGATTAAATTACACACACGTGGACTCTATTTAATAATTAGGTGACTTCCGAATGCAATTGGTTCTACTATATTTTAGTTAGGGGTATCAGAGTAAAGGGGGCTGAATACAAATGCACGCCACACTTTTCAGATATTTATTCGTAAAAAATTTTGAAATCCCATTTATCATTTTCCTTCCACTTCACAATTATGTGCCACTTTGTGTTGGTCTATCACATAAAATCCCAATAAAATACATTAACATTTTTGGCTGTAACATGACAAAATGTTGACAATTTCAAGGGGTGTGAATACTTTTTCAAGGCACTGTGTATATATACAACCAAAGCATCACATTAGCTCTCACCAAAAGTTACAAATTACTAGCTCTACTGTACATTCTCAACACATATTGATCTTCTAGACTAAGGGTCGCCAAACTTTCTAAACAAAGGGCCAGTTTACTGTCCTTCAGGGGGGCCAGACTGTGGCCATTGGGAGTAGAAAATGCCCTGGCGTCAGTGGGAGGAATTATGCCCCATAGTTGGTGTCATTGGGTGGACTAGAGCCCCATCGTCTATGTCATTGAGTGGAATAGTGTCCCACTGTTGGTGTCAGTGCAGAATTTTTTGCTCCATTGTTGGTGTCGGTGGGAGTTGTTTGCGATTTTATTACCCCCCCATTAGGGCCACTTTAACATGGAACTGGATGCTTAATACAGTAAACTTGAAAGTAGACATTGTAAGAATGGATGATAATTACAGTGCATCCAGAAAGTATTCACAGCGCTTCACTTTTTCCACATTTTGTTATGTTACAACCTTATTCCAAAAATAATTAAATTCATTATTTTCCTCAAATTCTACAAACAATACCCCATAATGACAACGGTAAAGAAGTTTGTTTGAAATCTTTGCAAATTTATTACAAATTAAAAAAAATTTAAAAAAATCACATGTACATAAGTATTCACAGCCTTTGCCATGACACTCAAAATTGAGCTCAGGTGCATCCTGTTTCCACTGATCATCCTTGAGATGTTGCTACAACTTAATTGACTTCCACCTGTGGTAAATTCAGTTGATTGGACATGATTTGGAAAGGCACACACCTGTCTATATAAAAGGTCCCACAGTTAACAGTGCATGTCAGAGCACAAACCAAGCCATGAAGTCTAAGGAATTGTCTGTTGACCTCCAAGACAACATTGTATCAAGGCACAGATCTGGGGGAGGGTACAGAAAAATGTCTGCAGCATTGAAGGTCCCAATGAGCACAGGGACCTCCATCAATAAATGGAAGAAGTTTGGAACCACCAGGACTCCTCCAAGAGTGGGGAGAAGGGGCTTAGTCAGGGAGGTGACCAAGAACCCGACAGCCACTCTGACAACTGTGGAGAAAGGAGAACTTTCCAGAAGAACAACCATCTCTGCAGCACTCCACCAATCAAGCCTGTATGGTAGAGTGGCCAGAGGGAAGCCACTCCCCAATAAAAGGCACATGACAGCCCACCTGGAGTTTGCCAAAAGACACCTGAAGGACTCTCAGACCATGAAAAACTAAATTCTCTGGTCTGATGAAACAAAGATTAAACTCTTTGGCCTGAATAGCAAGCGTCATGTCTGGAGGAAACCAGGCACCACTCATCACCTGGCCAATACCATCCCTACAGTGAAGCATGGTGGTGGCAGCATGCTGTGGGGATGTTTTTCAGCGGCAGGAACTGGGAGACTAGTCAGGATTGAGGGAAAGATGAATGTAGAAATGTACAGCGACATCCTTGATGAAAACCTCTCCAGAGTGCTCTGGACCTGAGACTGGGATGAAGGTTCATCTTCCAACAGGACAATGGCCCTAAGTACACAGCCAAGATGACAAAGGAGTGGCTATAGGGCGACTCTGTGAATGTCCTTGAGTGGCCCAGCCAGAGCCCAGACTTCTTAAAATAAAATTATTGTTGGTTGCGCTACCCCAATACCTTAAAGTTAAATACACCACTTTATAAATATTATATACAAAAAAAACCTAATTATATTCCAGCATAATATCAATATATGTATCCAGAAATGTTAAGCTTTTAATATCCAATTATTATCATTATTATACAATGTGCAATGTGCCAATTTATGCAAAAATTTCATTGGAGACTGTCCTTAGTGAGTATATTTTTCTTGTGCTTTTAAATTTTAATCATCTGTGATTCCTAGTGACAAGTTCACCACTTCAGTGACAACACCACCACATTGACTGGTCACTCACCAGATGCCGATATAAAAGTGCCTTTGGTTCATTTAGAAGGGATAACCACTTCACCTGCAACGTCTATCCTTGCTGGCCCCAATATATTATGGGCATAAAGTATCCATTCACATAGAGAGATCCTCAAAAAAACAAACAGCAATCATTGTGCAATATCTCAATGCTGTTTGTTTATTTAAATAGCTTAAAAAGAGAGACTATACACTCACATTTTATTGGTGCCCTTAGGCTGGCACCAAGCTTTTCCAGCCGTTTGAATGGGTGTAGGAATGGCGCCGTATTCTGAGCGTAGAGGCTGCTGGGAAATCGTATCACGTCATTACGCCATTTCCGGCCGGGCGAGAGCGAGGTTTGAACCGCAAGTCAGGTGAAAACGAGGCTTGCACCGCATGCCGGCTCAGAAAGGATACGGCGCCATTCCTTTCTGCCCAAAAATAGGTGTACCAAGCTTGTAGCATCATACTCAAAAAGACTTGAGACTGTAATTGGTACCAAAGGTGCTTCAACAAAGTATTGAGCAAAGATTTTTTTTTAATAAATTTGCAAAGATTTCAAACAAACTTCTTTCACGTTGTCATTATGGGGTATTGTTTGTAGAATTTTGAGGAAAATAAGGAACTGAATCCATTTTGGAATAAGGCTGTAACATAACAAAATGTGGAAAAAGTGAAGCACTGTGAATACTTTCCGGATGCACTGTATTTTCAATCTTTGGTGACAAGTTGCCTCTAATTTTTGTGTTTTTGTTTATTCTAACATTGAAGCATGGGGCTGAGATGGAGGCCAGGGATGCTCGTGGTTGGACGGCTCTTTTTCACTGCACTAGTGCCGGACACCAGCGGATGCTGCGATCCTTACTGGAGAATGGGGCCAATGCAGATGTCAAGTAAGAAAATCATGTTCATCTCAAGGAGGAAGTACAATCAGGTTGTAAGGTATTTAGTCGATTTTATTTCCTGTGTGCCTGCAACAATGGCATTCTTTTTTGGATCTTTCCAGGGAGCCAGTATATGGGTTCACTCCGCTCATGGAGGCTGCAGCCTCAGGACACGAAATCATAGTGCAGCATCTACTAAACCATGTAAGTCTTCAGTCCTACAGTGTAGATATGTAATACAATACAGGATGGGGTACTACCCAGGTCACACTAGGAATCCCATTGCTGGCAGCAAATTGCTAACAGAAGGATCCCAAGAAGACTCTTCCAGGGTGACCAGCAAAGCTGCGTTCCATTGCTGCTTCTGCGCTGCATTTCCACAAGAGAGCCATGCTATAAAAGGGGAGAACTCTATTTACCAATACTGTAGCTGGTAATTTGCTTCCAGCGACAGAATCTCATATATATATATATATATATATATATATATATATATATATATATATTATTATTATTATTATTATTATTATTATTATTATTATTATTATTATTATTATTATTTTTTTTTTTTTTGTCTGGGCCTAAAAAAAAATAGGCAGATCTACATCCTGACAACATATAGCAGAAGGGGAGCAATAGAGAGAATGTTTTTGTTGCTGAATGCCAATGTATTATGATGTTGTGAGGTCTGCTTTCCTCTTGCACATTATCTGTATATATATTTCTTTTTGTTTTATGGTAGGGGGTGAAGGTGATGGAGACAGACCATAATGGAGATACTGCTCGAATGCTGGCAGCAAAATATGGCTATTCAAGGATAGTGTCTCTACTGGACTCCTATCGCATCCGCGGGTCCCGACTCCATAACAAGGGATCAGGTATTAATTCGTATCTATTTTGTTTTATAAATGTAGCAATATTTCACCATACTTGTGCAGTTCCCCTTGAGTGTAGTGAAAGAGAGTTCTTATTCCCACGCCTGTTGGAAACTCAATGGGCATTAAGGAGGTACTGAACTCTGGAAGCTGTAGCCAAAAAAGGTACAAAACAGAGGACTGGTCACTAATACTGCCTCTAGTCCCCCGGCTGCAGAACTTTTTCCCACACTGTGTGTGAAGGTGGCCTCTTTGGTAGGAGCAGAACATTGCTTCCTCGTGTCAAAGGCTCCACCAAAGGGAGCAGTACAGTAGGGACATCACCAAATCTCACTTCAAATCTGCTAAGACCAGCAGTCCGAGGCAGCGGTGCCTTACTGCAAAACTTTCAGGGTACTGCTTAGACACGATTAACTTTTCTAGATGTTCTTTAGAACATGGCATATACACTGTATTACCAAAAGTATTGGGACCCCTGCCTTTACACGCACATTAACTTTAATGGCATCCCAGTCTTAGTCCATAGGGTTCAATATTTAATTTGGCCCACCCTTTGCAGCTATAACAGCTTCAACTCTTCTGGGAAGGCTGTCCACAAGGTTTATAAGTGTGTCTATGGGAATGTTTGACCATTCTTCCAGAAGCGCATTTGTAAAGTTAGGCGCTGATGTGGATGAGAAGGCCTGGCTCAAAGTCTGTACTCTAATTCATCCCAAAGACGTTATATCGGGTTGAGGTCAGAACTTTGTGCAGGCCAGTCAAGTTCCTCCACCCCAAACTCATCCATGTCGTTATGGACCTTGCTTTGTGCACTGGTGCGCAGTCATGTTGGAACAGGAAGGGGCCATCCCCATTGTCCAAAATGTCTTGGTATGCTGATGCCTTAAGAGTTCCCTTCACTGGAACTAAGGGGCCAATCTCAAACCCTGTAAAACAACCCCACACCATAATCCTCCCTCCACCAAATGATTTGGACCAGTGCTCAAAGCAAGGTCCATAAAGACATGGATTAGCAAGTTGGGGTGGAGGAACTTGACTGGCCTGCACAGAGTCCTGACCTCAACCCGATGAATTAGAGCCAGGCCTTCTCGTCCAACATGCGGTTTACTTTCACATGCTTGTGAGTAGTTTTTATTTGTTTTTTAATAAAGCATCTAAGGATAATGCACAAGGCTGGTGCGCCCTCTTTTTTTACTTGTCCGTCCAACATTAGTGCCTGACCTCACAAATGCGCTTCTGAAATAATGGTCAAATATTCCCATAGACACACTCCTAAACCTTGTGGACGGCCTTCCCAGAAGAGTTGAAACTGTTCTAGCTGCAAAGGGTGGGCCAACTCAATATTGAACCCTATGGACTAAGACTGGGATGCCATTAAAGTCCATGTGCATGTAAAGGCAGGCGTCCCACTACTTTATTACCAAAAGTGTATTCACTTAACCCATCATATCCAAAAGACCCTATATTAATGTTCCTGAATCAATGTCCCATGCTAAGTGTGCATTAATAAACTACCATCTAGCACCTGACACTTTGCACAGCTGCCAGGGATGGCTGTCCGTGACCGCTAGGATCCTAATTAAGGCTAAGAACCAATCGTGAAACTCTGATCAGAATTCAGCTGTGGTTACTTCTGCCAATCCCTACATTACTACTTCATCCTGTAGTGATGTTGGAGTTAATGGGAGGAACCATAGAGCAGCAGGGAGACCCCAATAAATTCTGAAGAATCCTCAATAGGGGATTTTGCATTGTTATTGTGGCATTGCAAACAGAGTGAGAGGGAGGGGAGTGTTACTTCCTCGTTTGCAGGGGGCACATTTATTAATGTTTTTTTTTTAGTGCAAGAGTCTGTAAGGGAGCATTTCAGCCAAACCCCCCCCCCCCCCCCTTTTTTTTTTTTTTTTTTTTTTTTTTTTTGTCTTTAATAGAGTGATGATGGTGTACACCATCTGCAAGGTTTTTACTGCTGTTTGGGACTCCTGTTAAGGGAAATCCTTTCACTTCCTGTCTTGGTGACCACTTCCTCAAGAAGGCCTTCATGTATTGTTGTATGGAAAGAGGGGGCGTACACAAATGGCAGATGGAGATTAGGCATCTTAGGAGGCTGAACTGAGACCTCATAGTGGGGAAAAAACAATTAGCGGCTTCAAAAAAGGCACATTTGTTAAGGGTAAAACCCGCTGTAGGGCTTAGGAGACAGTGACAGGCGCTGGGACTGGTTGCATATAAAAGTATTTTACAGGTAAAACTGCTTTTAAATCCGATTTTTGTTTTTTAACTAAAATTTCCTATGTTTTCAGCCCATCAAGAAGATCTCAGCTCATCTGATGAGTCTTCTTCCACCCCCTACCGGCCAAGGCCACAGAGGAAGACCAAAGGTCCCAGCATTCATGATGGGCCCCAAGCCTTGGCAAAGATAACTGGCGGAGGAGGTGCACATGGCCGGCCTGGATATGGTGTGTAGATAATAGAAACAGGCTGGGTACAAGCTTGGCATAATCCAGGACACTGATGTCTCTCTATAGAGCAGTGCTTCACTACTTCCAGTATTGCTAAACCTGTGACACCTTTGTTTAAAAAGGTCCTTTGCATTTCAGTTCTTAAAGTAACATGCATTGCTTTTTGGGCAATTTAAAGTAAAGTGCACCTTAAAGTGGAAGTAAACTTTCTCTGCAAACTTTTACCTATAGGTAAGGTTTACCTATAGGTATTGAAACCTGTACAGTTTAGGTGATATTTCCAGTGCATGCAGCCAGTGACATCACTGGCGCATGCGATCTGAAGGAACAGCCCACATGTGCCGTTCCTTCCCATCCAGCACCTTGAACGGCGGCTCCCGCGCACATGAGCAGGAGTGGCGTCATCGCAGAGCCAGCCAATCGCAGTGCCAGAGCCGCGAACCCGGAAGAATCTTCAGGAAAGATGTCGGCCATGACAGTGGTGTGCGGGGACCGCTGCAATAGCTTTGTTTTAAGGTAAGTATTTCATAATGGGCTGGTATGCAATGCATACTAGCTCATTATGCCTTTGTCTTGCAGGGTTTTTTTTGGGGGGGAGGGGGGGGATTATTTATTTATTATTTTTTTTTTACAACCTCTTTAAGGGCCCCTTCACCAGATGCAATAGGATGTGTTTTTGGAAACATGCCAACTGCATAGATGGCCCACAACCAATGTTAACTAATGAGCAAAGTTCACACCATTGCATTGCAGTGCAGTAAAAATAAAGTATGGCGAGCTGCATTTTTTTTCATAGTGCGAATGCATATAAATACAACACATGTAAACACGACTCTGGGAACGAAAAACAAATTGGGCTCTTTGATGACTCTTCCCCCCCCCCCCATGCCAAAAATGCTTAGGAAAAATGTACTTCAAAAGTAGCCCAACCTATAAAAAACAAAAAAGGGTTCTCTGACCCACGCCTTCTTGAGCACACCACCTGCTAATGCGTTTTCACATTTTTCTTTAGCTTTTCTTCCAGGAATGTCAGATAATTGTGTCCCTGCAACACATGCTGTGGTTCTTCAACCTCCTACGTCACTGCTGCGTAATGTAGCAGCATAGGGGTTAAAATATGGAAGCACAGAACTAGCTGGGGACACAATTTCCGTGTGTGTGTGTGTGTGTATGTATATATGTGTGTGTGTGTGTGTGTGTATGTGTATATATATATATATATATATAATCTCCAGTATTTGCAAGTGCATTTATTTTATATCTAGAATTCATCTCTGCTTGGTAAAGAAACAATATATCACTCTATTTTGATATCTGTTTTGGTTACTTTTGATTACTGATTTTTCTTTACTTTTAAAATGATCACATTGTCATTGTGTTTAATGTCATGCAGCATTGACAGAAATTGGACCCCAAATTGTATTAGTTTCACCCCATGTGTCTTTTAGAGGCTGTGTAAAAAATATATATATATTAAATTATAATATAATTTTTTTTTTTTTGTACCGCACTCTTCAGCACCAGGCCCACCTCAGGGTTATGTCACTTTTACTGAACTTGATTATGAGTCAGCGGGGTCAGACAATGTGCGCTATCGGGACGTCACCTCCCCCATCAATGACTGCGATGTGGAGAGCAACGGGAGCAGTAAAGGTGGGTCCTGATGCAGACGGTTTAAGATGGAAGGAAAACGACTATAATTTAGATAATCACGAATTTTAGCTGTTGTACTGTTTACCTAAATTTACTTTTTTGATTTGAATTTGACACTTTCACCTGATTGTGTTCATTATGTAAGACAGGGCTATATATAATGCTCACCCCCAGAGGGGCCGCTGAGAATATGCCCAGGTTCCCTTTGCCAGTACAGAGGCCGCCAGTCACAAGCCATCTCACACACCGACCATAATGGCTCAGTCTAGGGAATGTCTCTTTACTATTATAGTTGAACTTTAATAGAAGAGGGGTTTGGGGGGGGTCACAGAATACACGGGGTCAAAATGATAATGGCAGTCACTGGGAGGATAAGCTTCTTTATGGAAAATCCTTACAGGAGCAGGCACACACTACAGTCCCAAATCGGGTCTTACTCACAATGTCCCAGGAGTTGTCTGCCACCCAGCATCCATAGGTAGATCTTTAGAGTGGAAGTTAAAAGATCCTTCTCCAGACCAGGACTTCAGGACTGTGCCCTCCAGCAAAATCTCCTCCAGGCCCGAAGCTTTTGCTCGTGTCGGGACCCAGAGCAATTCCTATCTCCCAGGCACATCAGCCTCAGGAAAACTGGAACCGTCCCTGGAGAGGAAACACTCCTGGAAAGGCCTCCCAAACATTTATCACTTCCCCAGCCACATTTTGGATGCTTCCTTCCAGGTTATTGGTTAGGGCATGGTATATTTTCATGCTGGTCATTTGACTCTCCCTGCCCTATATTCTGAAAGCTTCTTCCAGCAGCAGGTGAGAGGAATCAAACACCCAATCTAGGACACCCTGACCAGACAAAACCAGTAAATTACTGCTCTACTGACTACATTGATGCCAAAAACGAAATAGCCTAGCCTACTTTTTTCAATTGCTTTTAATTTCTTATGATATCCAATGTGCTCTTTTTGTGTGCAGCGTTTTTACCATCTTACACAACTTTGAAAAACCTAATAAAATCTTGGCCAATAAATATAACCAGAGTAAATCTTGTTTTTGTCACTCGTTTATCAAAGCGAATTTCCCCATAAGCAATAAATAGAAAATCTACAACCATTTATTCATAAGTCCTTCAGTCTATAATTCATATAAAAAAGATTATAACAATGTGACTTTGAGGCAACTTCAGGGAATGCCTGAGTAATCTTTCTGTAATGTCGGATCTAAATCACATCACATCAATTAAGATGAGGCTCCGACTTAGGGCTCCAGCCCAATGCAGCTAAAAAAAGCTACTTTTTACAGGCATTTGAGCTTTTTTTTTTTTTTTTTTTTTTTTTTTTTTTTTTTTTTTTCAGCCTGAAGAAGCTTGTGCTTTTTGGTGCTCTTGTGCACGTTTTTTATTGAGCTGCTTCAAGCTTCTTTTGAGCATAAGCAAATTTTTTTTTTTTTTTTTTTTCCCACAAACCCTCCTTTTAAAGTCTATGAGCACAAGTTGGATAGAAGCTGCCTTGAAGTAGTACAGAAAACGATTCTAAAGTCAAAGTTACTTCAGTAGTGCTTATTAAGAAATCTCTCATTGACTAAAATGGAATGTGACCCTACTTGTATTGCAAGACCTCGCTCGTTTATCAAGTTAAGATTTATAAATAAAATTTGCTTGTCTTGTGAAACACTCGCAGACCAAGTTACTCGCAATCCAAGGATTTACTGTATATATGTTTGCCATTTGGAAAAAAAAAACCCACGAAACTGTATTTAGTACAAGACTCTGGTCTGGCCGCACCTGGAGTATGCTGTCCAGTTCTGGGCACCAGTCCTCAGGAAGGATGTACTGGAAATGGAGCGAGTACAAAGAAGGGCAACAAAGCTAATAAAGGGTCTGGAGGATATTAGTTATGAGGAAAGGTTGCGAGCACTGAACTTATTCTCTCTGGAGAAGAGACGCTTGAGAGGGGATATGATTTCAATTTACAAATACTGTACCGGTGACCCTACAATAGGGATAAAACTTTTTCGCGGAATGGAGTTTTGCAAGACACGCGGCCACTCATTAAAATTAGAAGAAAACGTTTAACCTTAAACTATGTAGAGGGTTCTTTACAGTAAGAGCGGCAAGGATGTGGAATTTCCATCCACAGGTGGTGGTCTCAACGGGGAGCATCGATTTGTTTCAAGAAACTATTGAATAAGCACCTGAACGACCACAACATACAGGGATATACAATGTAATACTGACATATAATCACACACATAGGTTGGACTTGTGTCTTTTTCGACCTCACCTACTATGTAACTATGTATTAAGGCTGGCGTTTGCTCTGTTTATTGGCACACAGTTTAAATGAGTTGTAAAGGCAGAAGGTTTTTTATCCTAATGCATTAAGATAAAAAGCCTTCTGTGTGTAGCAGCCCCCCCAATACTTACCTGAGCCCCATCTCTCTCCACGATGTCCCTTGGCCATCCGGGACTCTCCTTCCTGATCGGCTGAGACACAGCAGCAGTGCCATTGGCTCCCACGGCTGCCAGTCAGCCAATCAGGAGAGAGAGGGTGGGGCTGAACTGCAGCTCTGTGAATGAATATACAGAGCTGCAGCTGGGCTCCGGTGCCCCCATAGCAAGCTGCTTGCTGTGGGGGCACTCGACAGGAGGTAGGGGCCAGGAGCAACGAAGAAGGACCCGAGAAGAGGAGGATCCAGGCTGCTCTGTGCAAAACCAGCTGCACAGAGGAGGTATAACATGTTTGTTATTTAAAAAAAAAAAGAGACTTTACAATTGCTTTAATTTTTTTATTTAATGATGGGTCAATGTTAATCTTATGACGATATTGTGTTTTTCAGAAGAGGGATGTGCCGGTAGAACACGGAGCAGTAGCAGTGAAGGTGTGTCTCTAAACACTGGTGTGAGTAGTGAGGCCTCAGTTGAGAGCAATGAGGTACGGAGATACGGTCACTACAAGCATGTTCATATTCTTGTAAGTTCTTTATACATCGTACAGACACAAGTAAGAGGATGCTTATGCAGCTTTGTGCTAATTTTCATGCTGAATTGGTACATTTTCCAAGAGAGTACGTGATGGCTCAGCTGCCCGCGCAGACACGTAAGGGGAATGTTTAGTGGTTTTGTACATGTCCCTACTAAAGATATTAAAAATCCTTTTTTGTTTTACTTTGTATAGTCGCCTATATTTGAAACGGAGCCTGTTTTAATATTTTGCGTTGTGCTTTTGGGCCAGCAGGTGGCGCTTTAGGCTCGGTTTAACGTTTTTACAAAGGCATGTCTGGCTCAAATGAAACCGTAGGCCACATTTTTTAGGTGATGTAAAATCCCTCCAGAGTATTCCAAAATACCATTCAGGTTACCACGGCAGGACAGGGTCTAAGTATAATGAGATTAATGTTTGCCTGCCTTGTGATTTTCACATAGATATATTTTATTGATTTTGTAAGAAGTGTAAGATTTTGTAAGTGCATAGCAATAGGCGCAACAAAGAAACAAAATCAGTCACACAATGTTTGCCTGTGGCAAAAGAGGAGTCGAGTGCAATGAAAAAAATGCAATTAAGAAATGAATAGATGCCAGCGATTTAGTATGTTTTGGATGTGAGCAGTGTTTGGTGCGGATGGCAGCAAGGAAGATATGTTTTTCTTGCCTATTAAAAGATTAAGGTCCCTATCACACGGGGCAGATTCCATTCCAATCAGATCCCTTGCAGAGCGGACGGATAACGCTAAAGCCCCTTTCACACGGGTTATCGGACCTGATTGGAAGGTCTAGGCATCCCTTTGGACAGACCTGTGTAAACAGACTTGTGTCCGTTTATACCCACCTACCTCTGGGTCCAATCCAGCCTGCTAAAAAAGCAGTAGGGGATCCATCCACATCTGTTTAGGCGGATCGGAGGGCAGTTGGGTGTAAAAACTGAGTGGACATGGATGTGTCATCCGCCCGCTCTTCTCCAAACGCAGGGGTTCTTTGAGCTGATCCCCTGCTGATCGAAACCAAATCCGCCCCATGTAAAAGAGGTCTTAGGGTGGTATGGATTATATAAGGGAAAGCCTCAGGTTGTGGAAAGGGAGCAATGAAGGTCTCTAGCAAATGTGTACCAGAATGAGTGATGGGTAAAGGGAGCAGTAGATTTTAATTGATACCGACTCTGATCAAGTTTATACAGGTGCATCTCAAAAAATTAGAATATCAAAAAGTACTTTATTTTTTTTTTTTTCAGTAATTCAATTCAAAAAGTGCAACTCCATATATTATATAGCTTCATTACACACATATATATATATTTCAAGCATTTTTTTTTTTCTTTTAATTTTGATTATGGCTTACAGCTAGTAAAATTCAGTATCTCAGAAAATTAGAATATTGTGAAAGTTCAATATTGTAGGCTCGTGGTGTCACACACTAATCAGCAAATTAACTCAAAAAACCCTGTAAAGGTTTCCTGAGCCTTTTAAATGGTCTCTCAGTCTGGTTCAGTAGGTTACACAATCATGGGGAAGACTGCTGACTTGACAGTTGTCGAAGAAAGTCATTGTCACCCTCCACAAGGAGGGCAAGTCACAAATGGTCATTGCTAAAGAAGCTGGCTGTTCAGAGTGCTGTATCCAAGCATATTAATGGAAAGTTGAGTGGAAGAAAAAAGTTTGGTAGCAAAAGGTGCACAAGCAACAGGGATAACCACAGCTTTGAGAGGATTGTGAAGCAAAGGCCATTCAAGAATTTGGGGGAGATTCATAAGGAGTGGACTATGGCTGGTGTCAGTGCTTCAAGAGCCACCACACAGACATATCCAGGACATGGGCTACAACTGTCGCATTCCTTGTGTCAAGCCACTCCTGAACCAGATACAACCTCAGAAGTGTCTTACCTGGGCTAAAGAGAAAAATGACTGGACTGTTGCTCAATGGTCCGAAGTAGTCTTTTCGGGTAATAGTAAATTTTGAATTTCATTTGGAAATCAAGGTTCCAAAGTCTGGAGGAAGAGTGGAGAGGTACAGAATCCAAGTTTCATGAGGTCTAGTGTGAAGTTTCCACAGTCAGTGATGATTTGGGGAGCCATGTCATCTGCTGCCGTTGGTCCACTGGGTTTTATCAAGTCCAAAGTCAGCGGCTCTGTAGTCCATATAGCGATTTTAATAGTTGGTTACATGAAGTAACAAGCAAAGTCAGTGCAGCCCTCTAGCAGGAAATTCTAGAGCACGTCATGCTTCCCTCTGCTGACCAGCTTTATGGAGATGCTGAATTCATTTTCCAGCAGGACTTGGCACCTGCCCACTTTGCAAAAAGTACCAATACCTGGTTTAATGATCATGGTATCACTGTGCTTGATTGGCCAGCAAACTCACCTGACCTAAATCCCATAGAGAATTTCGTTTTTCCTTTTTTATTATTTAAATACATTTTTCCTTCTTCTCATGATCTTGGGTGGGGAAAGGTGGCAAGTGAAGTTCCTGGGGTGCTGTCTGTCTCTCTTTGAAATGCATACAGCTGTACATGTTTATACTGCTTTGCCATATTTATATTCACATCTGTATTTCTGTTCCAGGATTCTGACCCAGCTGTGGAAACATATAGCAGGAAGCATGGCAAGATGCACTCCAAAGGCAGACAGCGCAATGGAGATGTCTACAACAACCCTGGGCCCTCAAACTGCAGAGTCTCCAACTCACAGCCTGATCCAGATATTCCTTGCTATACCGGGCCTAAGGTACATTTACAAAGGGTACTTAAAGAGGACTTGAACTGCAGAACCTGGGATCAAAAAAGGCAGGCAGAGGACAAAGGACTACAACCCAAATTCCAAAAATGTTGGGATGCTGCGTAAAATCTACAAAACAAAATGCAATGATTTGCAAATCTTATAAACCCATATTTTCTTCTTGTCAAAGATTTTGACATAAGACCTAGAAACAGTCAGAGAAAAAAAAAGAGAGAGAAAAAGAAACCAAGTACATGTGTATACAAGACAGTGATTTGGGCAACCACTCTTAAAGTAACAGTTACAAGCAGGAAACAGGCAAGTGCTGGTTGGTAAAGTCAGCTGACTAGTACTACAAAGTTGGTACCTTTTTTAAATATACACTAGAGAAGCTGACTTAAGTGATTGCAATCAAACATAGTAAAAGTCAGTGTATGTAACAAAGATGGCAATAGGTATGAAAACCAAGAAGGTTAGAGAAGGGAGAGCAAAGGAGAAAGAAAGAAAGAGGAGATGGGGGCGGGTATAGAACGGATGGATCATTTTACCAATATAACCCAAAAAATATCCCTGCCTGGAAAGTTAGGAGTGAAAAGGCAAAGGAACAAATGAAAGAGGGAGATGCCGTAACTCACAGGGAGGTAGTGCAGTTCCAATTCTCGAGAAAAGCATGAGAGCTTACTAAGGCATTAATACAGTGTCGTCGAAGTGTGGGGGTAAGCAATGCTTAACCTAAGGCCACCAAACTTTCTCAAATTCGCAAATCTTATTTTCAGTGGCTTCCATCTTATCATGAATAAGAGCCTTATTGATCATATGTTTAGCTTCAGCCACAACCAAGGATGGGGATTTCCATGCCTTAGCAATGGTTTGTTTATCAGCTGTAACAGATCAAATTGATTTTGGGTTAACTTGGGTTTTAGGTTTAGAAGAGCCGTTGTTGGATCTGGCTGTATGGTCTCGGGAGCTTTTGAAGCCATTGCAAGGATTGCTTTCCAGAAGTTTTGGGCTACAGGGCAGTCCCACCACACATGAAGGTGTGTGCCTAGGTCTGAACAGGCACGAAAGCTTGCCACTGAATAAGAGGGAAAGTATTTTGCAATCCTACCCAGAACTAGGTACCGGCGGGCAAGGACCTTCTAATTTTGTTTCTACTGCTAGAGCATTAGTCGAAGATTTGGTAGCGGCCCAAATACCAGACCAATTTGCAATATCAAATGTGCGCCCCAAATCCTGTTTCCATTTAGCAACATATGATGGTGGTCCAGCATCAGGTTTAACACTCAATTGTTTGTAGAGAATTGATATAAGTCCTCTTTTTTTATATTAGGGTCAAGGTATGGGTAAACCCATATTTTATTCACCATAGAAAACATCAAATGTTTAAACTGAGAAAATGAACCATTTTAAGAAAAAAAAAAAAGGTCGTATCTAAATTGATGGCAGCAACGTATCTCAAAGTTGGGGCAGGGACATTGTGTACCACCGTTTAGCATCCCCATTTCTTTTTACACTCTGTAAATGTCTGGGAACTGAGGAGACCAGTCTCTGGATTTTTGGGAGAGGAATGTTGTCCCATTCTTGTCTAATATATGGAATTCTAACTGCTTAACAGGTGTGTGTGTGTGTGTGTGTGTGTGTGTGTGTGTGTGTGTGTGTGTGTGTGTGGTTTTTTTTTTTTTTTGTCGTATTTATTTTTGTTTCAAGATGCAACAAACATTATCCAGTGGTGAAAGGTCTGGGCTGCAGGCAGGCCAGTTAAGTACCTGGACTCTTCTACTATGAAGCCATGCTGTTGCCACGATGCAGTATGTGGTTTAGCATTGTCATGTTAAATTATGCAAGGCCTTCCCTGAAAAACACATCGTATGAATGGGAGCATATGCTGCTCTAAAACCTGGATTTACAGTATATTTCTGCATTGATGATGCCTTTCCAGATATGCAAGCTACCCATTCCATACACACCAATGCACTTCCGTTGAGAGATGCAGACTTTTGAACTGAGCGCTGATGACAAACCAGAAGGTCCCTCTCCTCTGTAGTCCAGAGGACGTAGTGCCCATGGTTACCAAAAATGGCACATTTTGATTTGTTTGACCACAGAACAGTTTTCCACTTTTCAACAGGCCGTAAATGAGCTTTGGCCCAGAGAAGACGGCAGCGTATCTGGATCACGTACAGATATGGCTTCTTTGCACGATAGAGGTTTGCATTTTTGGATGTCACAAAGAACTATGTACAGACCGTGAACCAGGGCTTATACTCAGTCATGTTGCTGATCTGTTGCCAATTAACCTAATTGGTTGCAAAATGTTCTTCCAGCTCCATCTATTTTTTTTTTTTTTTTTTTTTTTTTTGTCCCAACTTTTTTGAGATGAGTTTCTGCCATCAATTCCAAAATGACCTTATTTTTTCTAAAAATGGTATTCTTTCTCAGTCTAAAAATATTTAGATTTGTTTTCTATTGTGAACAAAATATGGAGTTTGAGATTTACAAATCCTTTCATTATGTGTGTTGTGTTTTTTTTTTTTTTTTTTTTTATGTATATTTTACACAGCGTTCACTCCCAACTTTCTTGGAATTTGGGTTGTTGCCAGTATTGTCGGCAGTCTCCCTGCAGCTGATCTCTTCCTTGTGAATAACTTGCCTTACTTTGTTTTGTGCTTTGTTGCTGTGTGCAGGTGGCCACCTTGGTAAAAGCAGGGCTTTGCTTCCTTATGTTAGAGCAGCTTCCCTGGTGACCTTATATCTGATAGTAGGACCAAAAAGCACAGTTCCACAGAATGATTTAAGCAGGGAGATCTTTGCAGTGAAGGTCTTCAGGTACAGCTTCATCTCCAGCACAGAGAACTGAGCAACACAATAGTGACATCGCACAGAAATACAGCTAAGATGCTGAAAATACAGGGAGTGTTCTGCTGTCTTTCAGGAGGAATTCAAGACAAAGGGTATATGTTACAGGGTACTGCTTAGGCAAAATTAACATTTCTAGATGTTCCCAAAAACAACCCTCCTCCTTTCTTCCTCCTTTCTTCCTCCTTTCTTCCTCCTTTCTTCCTCCTTTCTTCCTCCTTTCTTCCTCCTTTCTTCCTCCTTTCTTCCTCCTTTCTTCCTCCTTTCTTCCTCCTTTCTTCCTCCTTTCTTCCTCCTTTCTTCCTCCTTTCCTTCTTTTTTTTTTTTCTTTTTTTTTTTTCTTTCTTCTTTCTTCTCTTCCTGTGAAACTTTAGATTGTAAAGAATATCTAATGCCAAGTCCTTTTGATCTTAACTTTTGTAGTAGAAAAGGTCTAAAACCCTGCCAGCATTCTTGTTTTTAATTTTGACAGGTTGGAGACAATCTACCTTCTAGAGAGCTGGCGTTAGAAAAAGTGTCCCCGTGAAAAGACTATTTCTAATCTGGTGACAAATCATAATTTTGTATTTCCTAAAATTGTCAATCCCACTAACGGTGCTCACCTGGACAAAACTGAACTGACCACACATTCACATTAAAGGTGGATTGGGGAATCAACCCGCTGTGCTATTGTACTGGTAGCAAGAAAACTCCCCCACTGTCAAAATGCACAGATCAACACTGTAGTCATTAGCTGCAGCAGTTGATCAAGCAGCTCTTCTCCGACAGAGTGGTTGATTCAGAATTCAATTGATAGCTTGACTTCTGTTCAACTACAGTGACCACACATGGATCGAAATTTGGCTGGTCCCTGCAGAACCAGACAAATCTTGATCCATCTATGGCCACCTTTAGACTGCCCTTTGTAGACTACATAGGCGATCTTAAAGTGTTTGTAACCTTTAAAAAATATTCACTGTTGGCATCCTTGGATAAAACAACAGTTCTTGTCAAACTTCAATGACTCTGTCCTGTTGCCATGGTAACAGATTAAATGACTTACAGAGACACCCATTCTAAGGCTTCAAAGAGAACTAAAAAGAATAATAAACTGACGAGCGGGACAACCTTGTGGACCATACCTCTACCTTTCAACCCTTTTTCTTCTTTCTCTTTCCTTTTCTCCACCTTACGATTAAAGCTCATTATCAGAATTTATTTGACCTATATACACTCTACTTGTAAACAATATGTATAAATCATTTAAATACCTACAAAAGTAACTAAGGAAATGATATATATCTTTAATTTAGGTTTACGTGAACCCAATGTTTAATATTTGAAATTGCATGATATTTACCTATATAAACCCTACTGTAAAACAATGAGCTTACTTTATAGATCCTTGTAAACTTACTTTATGTATCTTTATAACATTGTATACTCAATAAACTTCTTTTGACAAGGAAAAAAAAAAAAAAATATTCACTGCCAGCCCCTCCTTTTTTTTTTTATTTTATTTTTTTCAGCCATAACACACAGTGTAAGTATTTGTTGAAAACGAAAATGAAGCCTGTAAATAACAACCTCCCCCCCCTTTATTTATTTATTTTTTCCTTCAGATCTCGTCGGGCTGATCACGTGACTCCTGGCCATTCTCCTACTCCAGCTATGGGCTACAGTGGGAGGGACCGAGATCTCCCTCTGACGTCAGCCGGCGAGGTCATGTGGCCGCTCAGCCCCTCCCGCTGTAGCCCTTAGATGGGGAAGGAGAGTGGCCGGGAGTCACGTGACTGGCCTGAAGAGATCTGAATAGGGTATTTACATGCTTAGTTTTCAACAAACACTTACTGTGTGTTATGGCTGCATAAAAGAGAAGGGCTGGCAGTGAATTTTTTTAACAGTTTACTTTGCTACTCATTGACACATCAGCTGACAGGCAGGGAGAGGAGAGAGCGGCGGATGACTGAGTCACGTAAACTGACCTTGGTAATCAGCCATGATTATTGTGGTCAGTACAGGCAGGATCAGCCAGGTTTTTTTAAAGATTAGACAGCACAAGCACTGTGCTGTGCTGTTTAATTTGCTATAAGGTGACGAGCCCCCCCCCCCCCCTTTTTTTTTTTTTTTTTTTTTTTTTTTTTTTTTTCGTGTTATAACCACTTTAACATATTCCTAGTGCTGAGGTTGGGTGGGATTAAATGGATCATAGTTGGCATTTAATCCCACTCAGCTTTGGCACTGGAAACATGTTGACATCGCCTTTGTAGTCTCAGGGACTACAAAGGGCAGTCTAAAGGTGGCCATAACGGATCGAAATTCGAGCGATTCAGCAGGGCCTGGTGGAATTTCAATCCATCTATGGCCACCTTTAGACTGCCCTTTGTAGTCCCTGAGACTACAGAGGCGTTGTCAACATGTTCCCAGTGCTGAGGCTGGGTGTGATTGAAGGGATCGCAGCTGGCATTCAATCCCACCCAATCACGCCTGCCCTCCCAAGCCATGCTTTGAAATGCAGTTTCTGAATTCAAGTAGTGCCTACCACACAGGCCCTGCGCAGAAACTCTCTGAAACTACACAAGTCGTGAGGAATTATGGGACATTTCAGGCATTTACATGGGCAGCATACAGGAAGTTTCCCCGGGTGCCCTTGACTTGCAGACAGCCTTGCAAAGGAGGAATGATGTCCGATACTGTAAACTGCTGTATAGGGTGCTACATGCACACAGGGACAAAAATAACAGTTCGGATGTGGTGGCAGTTGAGAGATGGAATATATGTCTTTATTGTACATTGCAGGACACACAGCATCTGCTTGAATCCTTACAAGAGGGTTATGCTGCTCTCTACAGGTGTTTGGATACTGGCAAAAGACCAGAAGTCTCCCTCCTAGGCGTAACCCCCCCTCCCCTCCCCTTCCTCTCCGGTAGGCAGGACTTCAGTTTTCTTGCCAGTGTCTGAAGGTGATGGTGTCTCCACAGGAGAGGTTGTTGCCCATTGTTTTCTGAAACTGCGGGCGATTCGGCTGGCTGTCCTGTATTGGTCAACAGCTGCAAAGTCTCCTCGTGATAGTTCAGTCAGACAACACCAGAGTTGTGCCATACATAAATCCTCAAGGCGGCACCAGATGTTGGTTGGCCCAGGAGGAAATTATCTCATTCTGTCTTGGACAGAGCTTCATCACAATCCAGGAGTGGAAAATTGGGGCAGACTTCCCCGGCCGTCAGCAGTTGTCGCCGGAGGAGTGGGCTATCCCCTGGGAGGTATTCTAGGAGATGTGATGACAGGGTACGCCAGATGTGGAGGTTTGTCCCCATAACCAGGTATTCTCAGGCGTTTGCGGTGGATCATTTGGTCACTCCATGGGACCAGTTCTCCCTGATTTATGCCTTTCCTCCGCTACAACAGCTTCTTCTACGTCTACTCCATTGAATTTGTGTGGGGGGCATACCAGTGATTCTGATTGCCCTGGCTGTGCCCAGGAGAATGTACCAGTCTGACATCCTGAACATGTCAGTTGACAGTCCTTGGGTCTTTCTGGATTGTCCCCGACCCTCTGCTTCATGGTCCAATCTTCCATCATTCCTAATGGTTGCTGGCTTCATCCTTGCAAGTATGTTGTGGGTCATAGCTTGGCCTTCCTCCAAATGCGGGTTGATTTTCAAGTAGCCTTTAGTATGATCCAGGGTCAGATTTCAGCTTTGTCAGTCTTTTTTCAGCTGCTGCTTGTGACAAATGCGGGGTCAGATCCCTGCCCTCCTCGCTAACTCGCGACGGAGGACCGGCTAACCTCACACCACGCTGTCACTTACGTAACAGTGGCACTCTCATCTGCGCCCAGCACAAAGATTTTCCAGCTTGTGGGACCACAGTCTAGGTGCTAGCAGCCTGAGAGCGATTGTCTCTGGGCTAATTACGCTATTAACCCTTTAACTGCCACCACGACCTTTTATTAGGAAGGGTCAGGACTTCCATCAATTTAGCAATACCAATTATGATTTTAGAAATAAGCATCTGCAACACACACTGCCACCACAGACAGGTCTGCTCAGAGGCCTTACTCTACAACAGTAGCGCTCTTCAAGAGGCAGGTTCGTTTATAGCTTGCATTAAGAGCTTTAGAGACAAGGTTAACACTTTTCAACATAAGGGTTTAATAATGAAAAGTTCAAAATTGGTGCAAATAAAATATTTACAGAAAAAAAGATGTTTCAAAGAGATAAAGACAATATACAGCCACTAAGAAATAAGGTAGAATTGGGAAGGAAAAATACTATTAATGTCCGAGGGTTGATCAGAGTTCGATCGATGAGCTGGGTAATCGGTTCTCAAACTTGGCAGATGTTCCTGCTTGGATGGTAAAAGGAGTACTGACCATTGTCTTGGCTTCTCTTCTTTTCTGTCAGATCAAAGGGGTGTTGACAGCGACCAGTGATCAATTGTCTGGTCCTCTTGTTTAGGGGTTGGTTGCTGGGAGGTCTCTACATTCATGACCATGTCCCAGGTACACTTTGGGATACATATTCATCTCTCTGCATGTCTACTGTTTACAGACTGCAAATATCCATAATATTGATCAGCGTGACATTTACTACAAAACAAATAGAAACATGCCAGGTCTCCAATGTCTAGTTTACCTAGGAGGAATAAGGGGTACCAGTGGTTTCCCATATGATCTGACATAGGGGTGTCTGGACTTGAAACGTTACAAATTATCTGAGGAAGCTAAATATGTCCATATTATGGCTGTGCTATTATTAATTTGGAAGTTATGAAACATGCTGAATTTTCAGAACTATCAACTGTTTAAGCTTTATGTGCACTAAGGTATTTACGACCAGTATCTGTTGGTTCTCTGGAATGAGAGGGTGACAGTTTTACGACAGGCGTGGACATCCTACCAGGCCAACATTAGCTGTGTGTGTTTTTTTTTTTTTTTTCAGACCTAGCCTGGTTCTGCTTTCTCTATGTTGAGATAACAGCTCTTTTGAAGTATAAAGCCTATGAATTCCTGGAAATGCGGGAGGGGGTTCAAATTTCTACTGCAATGTTTAACTGTTAGCCAAAGCTGTCATGGCTGCCGTAAGGTTCCCTGACAACATGGCCGCTGGCTACAGCTTTACGTTTGTCCAGTACGTGATCTCATTACACTGCTTGCTTCTCATTTCTTCGTGCATGCCTTTACAGGGTGTCACATGTTTTTCTCCTTAAATCAGGGCACTTTTGTCCCCATGGGATCTTAATTTGGTTGTTTGTGTTTTTACAGAAACCTCAATTTGAACCCATTCGAGATCTTCCCTTAGCTCTTTTGATGAGGACGGTTGTGTTTCTGGTGGCCCTTTCTTGTAAGGAGCTGTTTCTGGTGCTCCACCGTGACAAGGTGGTTCTTTGTCCTTGGCCATCTTTTTTGCATAAGGAGGTTTTGGCCCTTCATCTCAATCAGGACATTGTCTTGCCTTCTTTTTGTCCAAAACCTCAAATGCCAGGGGACAAGGCTCTTCACACTTTTCACACTTAATCCTAAGTGCTATCAGGAGTTACCTGAAGTGGAATTCAAGTCCTGAAGTTGGATTCTCTGTGCTCACCGAGGGTCCAAAGAAAAAGGTCGCACAGCTACCAAGTCTACTATTGCCGGTGGATTCATTAGCTTATTTCTCAAGCCTATGGTTTAATTTTTCAGTAATGGCACATTCTACCAGGAGTGTAGGTGCCTGTTGTGCTATCCACCATTAAGCTTCAGTAGATCACGTTTGCAAAGCTGCTGCCTGGTCTTTGGTTCACGCTTTTACAAAGTTTTACCAGCTGGATGTTGGATCCACCGAGGATGCTCTGTTTGGTTGCGGTGTTTTGCAGGCTGCTGCATGAGGTTCTTCCTGTTTTTTTGTTTTGTTGGCTGTTGCTCTCCCACTCATGTTCAGTGCTTTGGAACATCCCTGTCATAGGGATTCAAGAAGACTCTGTTCCCCTTGCTATATGAAAATGGGATTTTTGGTTTACCTGTAAAATCTATTACTTGGCGCACATCACTGGACACAGATCCCACCCCTCCTACTATCTTTTGGTTTATGGCTTGCTACAAAATTCAAGTCCTTCCTGCCAGGGAAGGGTTTTGGCTAGGAGGGGACTTTTTTTTTTTTTTTTTTTGCCAATCACCTGCAGATGGCAGCATAACTGTCATGTGAATCCAAAAAGATGCTCTGGGGGAGATTCACTAAAACTGGTGCAGCTGTGCATAGTAACCAATCAGCTTCAGCTTGTTCAATTAAACTTTGACAATAAAACCTAGAAGCTGATTGGTTACTATGCACAGCTGCACCAAATTGTGCACCAGCTTTAATAAATCCTCCCCTTCTGTGTCCCATGATGTCCTCCAAAAAAATTGATTTTACAGATAAACCAAAAATCCCATTGCGACAGTGAGATAATCCCGAAATTGAGATTTAAAGAAAAGGTTTAACTTTCGATACGCTTTGAGTACTGGTCCACTTATACTGTATTTTAGTTTTTGTATCTGATTCAGAATTTCTTAACCTTTTAATCTTCTCCCATTAGGACCTGGCAGAGCTGCTCGAGCAGATTGGCTGTTCCAAGTACCTTCCTGTATTCCAGGAGCAAGATGTGAATCTGCGGATCTTCCTCACTCTCACAGAGCCTGACCTGAAGGAAGTGGGCATCACGTGAGTGCCGGGGAGTTGGCTTGTGAGGAGTGACTGTGGCCAAGCTTAGAGGCTGGAGGTGCAACTATATATTCCGGTGGCTTGCCGAGAAAGTTTCCCCGGCGGATAAGGACCCCCCTGTACTGCGCAGGCACTGCGCTTGCGCAGTATGAATGACTAGGAGCTGCTGAAAATAGCCGAAGCTGAAAAACTTTAATCAGCTGTACACGGCGCCTGTGCCCTGGGTCCAGGTTCAAGCCCCACCATCCAAGTGGACCTAGAGGGAGAATAACAAAGTGCCGAGTGCAGCGAGGCCATACCCGAAGCGAGCCCGCGAGGGGCCCTCTTACAGGCACCGTGTACAGCTGATTTCTATTCTATTTGGCTTCGGCTATTTCCGCTGGCTCCTACTGCGCAAGTGTTGCGCCTGTGCAGTAGAGGGGGGTCCTTATTCGCCGAGAGGAACTTTCTCGGCAGAACACCGGGACTTGACAAAAAAGCTTCATCTACTCTTTTAACAATAGAAGACTGGGGTGTAACCACCCTTTTCACCTTAAGGACCAATTGGAGCTTTTTAATCTAAAGTTGACATGTAAAGTTGAACTAAAAATGCATGCATTAGCACTAACAGAGCTGTTTTTTATTTTTCTTAGCTTTTGCCTTGGTTTTACGTTGGTGATCTCTGCTGCTCATTTTATATAGCTATCTTTTTATGAAGCCCCAGAAAATTAATTCCTGTATGTTTGCATTGTAGCTTGTTTGGGCCAAAGAGAAAAATGACATCTGCCATTGCTCGCTGGCATAGTTCTGCCCGTCCTCCAGGGGATGCCTTGGAACAGGCCTATGCTGATCATTTGGAAGCTGAGATGCAAGAGCTGGCCATACAGCTCCACAAGGTAATGGTGTATTGTTTGAACAAAGCAGTTAAGTGTTACAAAAGATGAACTTTTTTGACGTTTTCATATCGGGCTTACTCCATAGAAGTGTGAAGAAACGGAGCTCTTGAAAGGACAAGTTGACCAGGAAAGGGAACTCCGAGCCGTGGCTGAGAGCTGCCTCATGGAGCAGGAGACAAAATGGAGGAGTGTTCGCTGCCAGTTGGAAGCCACATGTAACCTGGCCACGGAAACTCAGAGGGCAGTCACTCAGCTCAGGTACTTGGCAGCTCTACCAAAACCGAAGACCAGAAAAAAAATCTCTCAACCAGTGAACACGTGTTGTATCGGGCTATTCAGATCTACCATTGCCTTATCCAAAGATAAAAAATATAATGGGGAAGCAGACATGTCTGGTTGTAGAGTATGAGCTCATCTCTCTGCTCTTTCCTCTTATCTGCATGTTTTTTGCCCTGCAGCACAACTGAATGGCTACTTGTATTGTTTCTTCCTTTGCTAGTTTCATCTCTGCTGTACAGGGACTGCAAAAAGCTAATACTCCATTAAAGTGTTACTAAACCCACAACCGTAAAATCAGTATGTATATACAGTAAAGCATGCTGTGCTACTCACTGTGGAACCTAAGGGGTTAATCCTATGCATTGTGTAAAAGGCTGTTCGATCCTGTCTTCTCTGATCCTCCCCTTCTTTTACTGATCCCAATCCATCTGCTGATAAAACAGAGCCTTGAAGTCACCCTGCACATGTTCAGATTGGTGTGGATTGCTAGAGAGGTTTTTGTTTTTTTGTTTGTGTTTTTTTTTTTTTTTTTTTTTCTTGGGAGGGTGCATGTGATCACCACAGGGCCAATCTGCACTGTCCAGACAGAGGGCCAGGGTCCTGCAGCCTCATAGGACAATCAGAGTAGAATGAAAACTCCTCCTACAAGCTTTAACCAGACACTGATAGAAGTCACAAGACTGCTGATGGGAAAAGGTATTTTTCCGTTTTTATTTACCAAAATCTTTGGATTTCCATGTTCTGTGTACTGTGGAAGACCAGATATAGTGAATGCAGGGTCCTGGGTTTAGTAACACTTTAAAATGTAGCCGCTTGCACTGCTTTTTCTTTAAAAAAAAAATACATTCAAGGATGTATTATTGATGTATTATTGAATACAGGGCTACATTACTATGTAACCTTTTATATCTGCCTGAATTTTAGCTTTAAGTTATTAAATGTATTGTGTAGCAGTTATATATGTTAAAAGCTAAGTTCACCTTTAGGAGCACCCACTTCCAACCCCCAGAGCAATATTTTGGCTCCATTGCTGAATTAAAATGTATATTGCCAAAACATCTGATTTGCTAATGATGGGTTTTTTTTTTGTTTTTTTTTTTACATGTGTCACAGGAATTTCCAGGAAGAGCTATCTCATCGCCTGGGAAAAACAAACGCCATAAGAACACGTACAGCTCCCTCCAGACAAGCAGGTAAGGTGTAGCATGACACAGCTTATATAATGACATGGGGATTTAGATGGAAAAGCGGAGTGAATAGGTGTGAATGGTTAAATATTATGTGCACAATGGAACTCAAGCCCTAGACTAATTGGTGAAATCTAAAAACCACCAGAATCTTTTAAAAGGAATGTACACTATATTGTGGGGTTTTTTTTAATACAATTTCTTTATTCTGTTTATGACTGAAACAAATACTTTTTTTTTTTTTTTTTTAAATAATCCATATAGAAAAAATTGTATGTGGATATTCATTTTAATGGCCTGAAGGTGGCGATGTCTTTTTATTAACATTACATCACTGATTGTAACTACAGTGCCTTGAAAAAGTATTCATACCCCTTGAAATTTTCCACATTTTGTCATGTTACAACCAAAAACGTAAATGTAGTTTGTGATAGACCAACACAAAGTGGCACATACTTGTGAAGTGGAAGGAAAATGATAAATGGTTTTCAATATTTTTTTTACAAATATGTGAAAAGTGTGGTGTACATTTGTATTCTGCCCCCCTGAGTCAATACTTTGTAGAAATAACTTTCACTGCAATTACAGCTGCAAGTCTTTTTGGGGATGTCTCTACCAGCTTTGCACATCTAGAGTGACGTTTTTGCCCATTCTTCTTTACAAAATAGCTCAAGCTATCAGATTGGATGAAGAGTGTCTGAACAGCAATTTTCAAGTCTTGTCACAGATTCTCAATTAGATTTAAGTCTGGACTTTGACTGGGCCATTCTAACACACGAATATGCTTTGATCTCAACCATTCCATTGTAGCTCTGGCTGGATGTTTAGGGTTGTTGTCCTGCTGGAAGGTGAACCTCCGCCCCAGTCTCAAGTCTTTTGGAGACTCAGAGGTCTTCTTCTAAGATTTCCCTGTAATTGGCTCCATCCATCTTCCCATCAACTCTGACCAGCTTCCCTGTCCCTGCTGAAGAAAAGCATCCCCACAACATGATGCTGCCACCACCATGTTTTCACAGTGGGGATGGTGTGTTCAGGGTGATGTGCAGTGTTAGTTTTCCGCCACACATAGCGTTTTCCTTTTAGGACAAAAAGTTTAATTTTGGTCTCATCTGACCAGAGCACCTTCTTCCACATGTTTGCTGTGTCCCCCACATGGCTTTTCACAAACTGCAAACAGGACTTCTTATGTCTTTCTTTCAACAATGACTTTCTTCTTGCCACTCTTCCATAAAGGTCAGATTTGTGGAGTACACGACTAATAGTTGTCCTGTGGACAGATTCTCCCACCTGAGCTGTGGATCTCTGCAGCTCCTCCAGAGTTACCATGGGCCTCTTGGCTGTTTCTCTGATTAATGCTCTCCTTGTCCTGCCTGTCAGTTTAGGTGGACAGCCATGTCTTGGTAAGTTTGCAGTTGTGCCATACTCTTTCCATTTTCAGATGATGGATTGAACAGTGCTCCGTGAGATGTTTAAAGCTTGGGATATTTTTTTTTTATAACTTAACCCCGCTTTAAATTTCTCCACAACTTTATCCCTGACCTGTCTGGTGTGTTCCTTGGCCTTCATGATGCTGTTTGTTTCTAAAAAACCTCTGAGGGCTTTGTCTCTAAAAAAACCTCTGAGGGCTTCTCAGAACAGCTGTATTTATACTGAGATTAAATTACACACAGGTGGACTCTATTTACTAATTAGGTGACTTCTGAAGGCAATTGGTTCCACTAGATTTTAGTTAGGGGTATCAGAGTAAAGGGGGCTGAATACAAATGTACGCCACACTTTTCACATATTTATTTGTAAAAACTTTTGAAAACCATTTATCATTTTCCTTCTACTTCACAATTCTGTGCCACTTTGTGTTGGTCTATCACATAAAATCCCAATAAAATACATTTACGTTTTTGGTTGTCGCATGACAAAATGTGGAAAATTTTCAAGCGGTATGAATACTTTTTCAAGGCACTGAACACACAATCTAAGGCATCCTGAATGATTGCATTGACTTGTGTTCGCTAATATAGGCTACTGCCTAAACTACAAGCTAACATATTACTGCATTAGTGGGAAGATTTCCCCTTTTACTCCCTCCCTGGTTACAACCTTCTCACTAGTTATGTTTGTATTTGTGTTTAATATAAGAAACGTTTTTCTCATTTCGGTTTCCCCAACTCCAACTCTCAGGCTATTTTCTTCTCTTCAAATAGTTCCCAGGCAAATTTAAAATAAAACTGCTCTGGCTGCAATACTCGCCTCTGATGTGAGGTTGTCCCCCTGCAGTACTTTTTCTTTGCCACAAGATGTCCTCAATTCTCCATGTTCAATGACACCCAGCATCACTCAACATAGAAGATTGAGAAGATAATGTAAGTGCAGGGTGTCATGACCCTGTTCCATGAGGAGGCACCACCAAAGTATCCTTCATGCACAAAGGGCACCACTGACATAATCATGTCAGCACTGCCCTTTGCATCAATGAGGACTGCCCAGCGTGGCAGACAGGACCCTGAGGTGTTGTGGGACCGACTTAAAGAATAAAATATTACCAGTGGGTGCCACAATGGGGGGAAGATTTCAAGGGAGGCTTGGAGCCCAGAGTAGGGCTTTAGGTTTCTTTGCATTATGTTCTGTAAAAACTGGTACTTTGCTACATGTTACAATAATCCTTCCTGCATGTCTTTGTCAGGACCTCATGCTGGAAATGGAGCCTCACTGAAGTCTATGAGCATGCTGGAGCTGTCGTCCTCACTGGAGGAAAGCACTGTCTTACTGGGTAAGAATTTGCCTATTTTGTGGTCTGCTGTCACCTGGCTATAGAGATACTCACAGCTTCTTCCTTCTACAGAAAAAGCAGTCCGATCTGTACAGGAAAACCTGGAAAAGCTGAGATCTTCAGATAAAGGACGACACAAATGGCCAGACCCCTGAGTGAAGAGGTAAAGAGACTGCAAAGCAATAACACAGCCAAAGTCTACAAACCCAGAAGTAGCCTAAAGCTAGCCATACACGTTACAGTCTGATTTGTAGTGTCTCTGTACAGTCTCCTTTTAGATATAACAAATTAAGCTAAGCTAAGTTAACATTTAGGCAGGCTCTATACTTTGTGGTTGGTAGATCTAAAGGGAATTGCAATGTGCATGGTCAACCTAACTCTTCAGACACAACCTAGAAGTAGCCTGCAGGCCCTAAAGGGGATCCAGGGCAGACAGTGATAGTGCAGTGGTGTTTACTCAGTGGTCTGGTTATCAGTTTATCCCTTGTTTACATTGACTGTGGCTTTGAAATTGTGCGACTATCTGAAATAGCACAATTTCAAAGCCGCATGTCAGTGCGACTTCGGGTGCGGCATCATGCACAGATGTCTATGCAAGTCGCACCCAAAATCGCCAAAAGTAGTGCAGGAACTACTGTGAGTTTCTTTAAGCCCCCATTCACATTGGAGCAACAGGTCATGAAGATTTGACAGGTCAAATCGCATGACAAGCCGCAGCCTATTGCCGACAATCACTTCGCTCAAATCGGTGCTATGCCAACTTTGCAGTGCCGCACCAATTTGAGCGGAGTAATTTCCACAATAGGCTGCGGCTTGTCATGCGGTTTGACCTGTCAAATCTTCATGACCTGTTGCCGCGATGTGAATTGGGGCTTAAGGAAACTCTCACAGTAGAATGCAAAGGGGCACCTCTAATGTAATGGGTTTTCTTGTATAGAATGACTTTGGGTCTTGTGCAATAAGATGTGTAACGAAACATTATAATAATAGTCGTTCCAGCCATGCAAAACTGGTATCCATTCGTGGTATATGTAGTAGCGTTAAACTGACCGTTCTATCTCTGGGACTGTACTGGGGAGATTGCTGGGTTTGTATACATGCTGCAGCCAATATGAGGGCTCCTACCTGCTTTCTGGAATTTGTATTGTATATTATGGAGGATATAATAGTAGCTGATGGACCCCTCAAAGGTGATCAGGAATAGAGGTAAGTGGGGTATAGACGGATGGCCCTCCCTGTTTAACAGAAATCAACCTAAGTTAGATTGACTTCTATGGAACATGCTGGAAAACATTTGTCGATCAGTGGCTGCAGCTGATGATTAGTGTATTCTGACAGCAATAGGAGCCACTGTCAGAATATAATGTCCAGGTGGAGGTGATTCCTCCATCCACCTCAGTTTGTGGATGGAGAAATCTAGCTGAGAAATAAAAAAACTAACCATCTATGCCCAGCTTTAGATAGGGGAAACTGGCTTGTACCACTGGCCTCCCTCAATAGCTATACTATGCCTGACCCTTTAACTGAATGAACTAAAATAAACCGTTTTAATTTTTAATTTTTTTTTTTTTTTTTTTTTTTTACTGCTTTTTTTTTTTTTCCCTTTTTAAAGCCTTGCTTCCTTCCTCCATTCTTCCACGGAGCTCCATTATTAGGAATACAGTTATGCTAATTGGCACATTTGCATCACAAGTCTTCTTTCTAGGTCCCCACCATTCCCTATTTTGTAAACCCCATGTTTGAGGCTGGGCTCACACTATTGCGAATTGGATGCGGGTTTCCCCACATCAAAATCTCATGTCAGTAGTGATGACCGGCTTTCTATGGACACGGTTCACACATCTCCGGAAGTGGCTCCGGTGCGAATTGCACAGGAGTTCTGTGCGTCTTCTGGTCCGTTTCAGGTCCAAATTCAGCCAAAAATGTTTTTTATTTATTTTTATTCTTTAACTTTGTTTTTTTCCAAAAGCCCTCCAGCCAATCATGTGATGTTGCAGGGATTGCTCTTTAGTTCTTTTCTTGGCTCGGTGGTCCTTAGGCAGAAAGGTGCTGACATCATCATTCTCTGTACCAGAACACGGTGAATAAAGGGCACTGTGGTGATGCCCCCTTAGGCAGTTGTAATACCCGGCATCAACAGTAGAATCCTCAGTTTTGCAGGTTGAGTGACACTAGGGGGTGTGTATATATAAATAATTTTCAGAGCTATTTATACAGTGAAACTGTGTATACATTCATAGGTTATCAGTCTATGTTCTCTACAGGTCATTTATACAGAATAAAGTGAATCGGGAAAATGCAATGCTATGGCCACTAAATGTAGCTGCTGATCATAGGAAATATTTACAGTGTCTTGAAAAAGTATTCATAACCCTTGAAATTTTGTCATGTTACAGCCAAAAATATAAATGTATTTTATTGGGATTTTATGTTATAGACCAGCACAGTGGCACATAATTGTGAAGTGGAAGGAAAATGATAAATGGTTTTCTAAATTGTTTTTACAAATAAATATCTGAAAAGTGTGGCGTGCATTTGTATTCAGCCCCCTTTACTCTGATACCCCTAACTAAAATCTAGTGGAACCAATTGCCTTCAGAAGTCACCGAAATAGTAAATAGTCTTCCTGTGTGTAATTTAATCTCAGTATTAATACAGTTCTGTGAAGCCCTCAGGGGTTTGTTAGAGAAACTTGGTGAACAAACAGCATCATGAAGGTCAAGGAACACACCAGACAGGTCAGGGATAAAGTTCTGGAGAAGTTTAAAGCAGGGTTAGGTTATAAAAAAAAAAAAAAAAAATATCCCAAGCTTTGAACATCTCACGGAGCACTGTTCAATCCATCACCCGAAAATGGAAAGAGTATAGCAGAACTGCAGACCTACCAAGACATGGCCGTCCACCTAAACTGACAGGCCGTGCAAGGAACCATCTATTAATCAGAGAAGCAGCCAAGAGGCCCATGGTAACTCTGGAGGAGCTGCAGAATTCCACAGCTCAGGTAGGAGAATCTGTCCACAGGACAACTATTAGTCGTGCACTCCACAAATTTTGGCCTTTATGGAAGAGTGGCAAGAAGAAAACCATTGTAGAAAGAAAGCCATAAGAAGTCCTGTTTTCAGTTCGTGAAAAGCCATGTGAGGGACACAGCAAACATGTGGAAGAAGGTGCTCTGGTCAGATGAGACCAAAATTGAACTTTTTGGCCTAAAAGCGCAAAACTCTGTGTGGTGGAAAATTAACACTGCACATCACCCTGAACACACCATCCCCACCATGAAACATGGTGGTGGCAGCATCCTGTTGTGGGGATGTGTTTCTTCAGCAGGGACAGGGAAGCTGGTCAGAGTTGATGGGAAGTTGAATGGAGCCAAATACAGGGCAATCTTAGAAGAAAACCTGTTAGAATCTGCAAAAGACTTGAGACTGGGGTGGAGGTTCACCTTCCAGCAGGACAACTACCCTAAACATACAGCTAGAGCTACAATGGAATGGTTTAGATCAAAGCATATTTATGTACAAAGCTGGTAGAGACATCCCCAAAAAGACTTGCAGCTGTAATTGCAGTGAAAGGAGGTTCTACAAAGTATTGACTCAGGGGGGCTGATTACAAATGCACCCCACACTATTCACATATTTATTTGTAAAAAATGTTGAAAATCATTTTATAATTTTCCTTCAACTTCACAATTATGTGCCACTTTGTGTTTGGTCTTTCACATAAAATCCCCAAACATTTATGTTTTTGGTTGTAACCTGACAAAATGTGGAAAATTTCAAGGGGTGTGAATACTTTTTCAAGGCACTGTATTATGTTCATCAGCTTCATTGATTCTGTATGAATCAAAAACATTTGTACTGGAGAGAATTTTTTGTTGACGTCACCAGGAGGGCGTGCATTGCGGCAATCGTTGTTGCGGTGTCAGTCTGACACACCGCAACTCCGATCTAGGTAATGAGTCTGACAGAGACTCTTTACCACGTGATCAGCTGTGTCCAATCACGGCTGATCGCAATGTAAACCGGAAGATCCGTTCGGCTTTTCCTCACTGGTGTCTGACAGACGCAAGTAGAGGAGAGCCGATCGGCTGCTCTCCTGACAGGGTGGGTTCTGATTGTTTATCAGCGCAGCCCCCCCTCGGATGCCCGCCCAGGACCACCAGGGATGGCCACCACACTGGACCACCAGGTATGCCATCTTAGACCACCAGGGAAATGCCAATCTGTTCCCAGGCAGCTGCCAATCAATAAAATGCCTGCCAGTGCCAGTGATGTCTATCAGTGAAAGCCAGTGCCAGCCAGCAATGCCCATCAGTGCCACCCATAAGTACCCATCAGTGCTGCCTATCAATGCGCATCAGTGCCACCTATCAGTGCCCATCAGTGAAGAAAAAACTTACTTATTTACAAAATTTTATAACCAAAACAAAAACTTTTTTTTTCAAAATTTTCGGACGACTTCTTTTTTTATTTAGCAAAAAATAAAAACCGCAGAGGTAATCAAATACCACCAAAAGAAAGCTCTATTTGCGGGAGCAAAATGATAAAAATTTAGTTTGGGTACAGTGTAGCATGACCCCGCAATTGTAATAAAAAGTGACAGCACTGAAAGCTGAAAATTGGCTTGGGCAGGAAGGTGTGAAAGTGCCCTGTATTGAAGTGGTTATTATGCCCCTTGGTGGTTTCATTAGACACAAAAGACAGAGATTATCTTGTAGCCAAGAAGAGGTGTTTTTTTGTAATTTATTACAGAAGAAAGTTTAGTCCGGAGTTGTAGGTAGTTCAAATAATATTTTAATGTACTGTAACCTTCTGCAACCATTCCAAGTTCATTTTTTTTTTTTCTCCAGTCAGGCTAGTTCAGAGACAGATTTTGGGTGCTACACTTTGCACCTTATCATTGTGCTTTGCACTGTTTGAATAAACTCGTCAGTTTAAATAATCAAAACCTTTCTTTCAGATATTTATATATGCTCCTTAGCTAAAATAAATTTCTTCCTCCGTCTTCCAGGGGTCATTCTTACTATACCTCAGACGATGGGTGATGTTTTCCACCCCGAAGATGACAGACCCCAGGGCATGGTGCCCACAGTAGCCCCGATGCTGCTCTCCTCAGCTTGGCGGGCCTTCTGGAACTGGGCACCTCTTGGTCCTTGGGTTGATGGTGTTGGACTGCAACTCACGGTGATAATCTACTGAAACGTAAGGCAGAAGACGCAGCAGTGAAGGCCAACAATCTTGATGCTTGTTGATGGAAGGGACAAGGATGGTCTACAAGACTGCTTGTTTTTAAAGTCTGACTAGCCTAATGAAGCATTTGGTTGCTGGATAATCCTCATTCTGCAAGTGGCAGATTTTAAATAAGTAAAACTGCATTCCTTTTGGGGACTTTTTTACTTTTTATTTTTTTATTTTTTTCTATTTTTAATCCGCTCTCCGTTTCAGACACTTGATGATTAGTAGTCAAATATTGAAGGGTGACAAATATGCCTGGGTATGTACACATTGTCCCCAGGACTATCTCCCGGCTCATGTTTTCAGCTCCTTAAAGCAAGCCTGTGCTTTGATTGTGCAGGGCAATTAAACTTGTTCACCTTAATGTTACATACAGTTTTAAGTGATATTAAAAAATGTGATAGGGGAATTATATATATTTTTTTTTTTTTTTTTAAAGCCCGGTGCAAAAATGCACACCAAAAAAGTGAAACACAAAACGTGCACAGGGTGCACACATGGTCCTCCGAAGAGAAGGGACCCTTGCCCTGATACCCCGGGCGTTAGGCTCCAGACTGGGGTACCGAGACAGACCAACCCAAGTATTAGGTGGGGCTCCCCCGAAGGGAGACCCCATGAGAGAAGGTGAACTAAGCCAGAAGGCCATGTCCACCCCCTCCCAAGACTTTCAGGGCAGGCCCGAGGACCCATACCCTACTTGTCAAACATGATGGGAGTAATGCACTAGATATTGTTCCCTTACACGTGTGTGTGTGTGTGTGTGTGTGTGTGTGTGTGTGTGTGTATATGTATGTGTGTGTGTATATGTATGTATATATATATATAAATATGTTTAGTGTAGGGGCTGCTGGTTGTGAGGTTAAAAAATGCCTTCTAGAAAGGAAAAAATGGTAGTAAACCACACACCCTATTAATTCAAACTATATAAACAAAGTGCAGTATCATGAATGACCACTAGATGTCACTAGTGGATTAATTGCCATGAGTGAACGTGCAAAATATATAATACAAACATGTATTACTATAAAGCAGTGGTCATCAACCCTGTCCTCAGGGCCCACCAACAGGCCAGGTTTGCAAGATAACTGAAATGCATCACAGGTGATAGTAAGAATGGTCAGTTGCGCTTGTATTATCCTCATATTCCCATAAAAAATGAAGAGTAAAAATTTGCTTCTAGTGATAACATTAAATTCCCATAAGGGTGGTAAAAATAAGAGTGGTAAAATTCCACTTCCAATAATAACAGTGAATATTCATAAATAAATGAAATAAAACTAAACTAATCCCACATAAATGTGCTGATTAAAAAACGTAAGGTGGTAAAATAAGAAATAAGATTCACTATTCTTTTTAGAAGTGGAATGTTCATTAATAAATTAAGTTCAACTGAACTAATCCCACATAAGTGTGCTAATGGAAAACGCACAGTAATGAACCTTGCTGTGTATGTGCTTTAACACAGATATAAGCCCCTTATAATAAATATATTAGGTGAAATCCTAATTAAGTAAAACAAATGAAATCAGAATATATATGTCATGCTTCTATGAGATTTCTCCAAAATTATAAATACAAATGTGTAGAAAATTGTATAGACAAAAATCCTCCTTTGCCTACAAAACCTTCATGTGAAGTGTGGCTAATCATCAAGTGTTATAACATTAACCACTTCAATACCGGGCCAATTCTGACACTTTGCTCCTACATGTAAAAACCATCATTTTTTTGCTAGAAAATTACATAGAACTCCCAAACATTATATATTTTTTTTAGCAAAGACCCTAGAGAATACAATGGCGGTTGTTGCAACTTTTTATCTCACACAGTATTTGCACAGGAATTTTCGAACGCGTTTTTTTTTTGGGAAAAAAACTTTTGTGTTTAAAAAAAAAAACAAAACAGTAAAGTTAGCCCAATGTTTTTGCATTTTGTGAAAGATGAAGTTACGCCGAGTAAATAGATACCTAACATGTCACGCTTCAAAATTGCACAGGCTCGTGGAATGGCGCCAGTGTTCAGTATTTAAAAATCCCCATAGGCGACGCTTGAAATTTTTTTACTGGTTACATGTTTTGAGTTACAGAGGAGGTCTAGGGCCAAAATTATTGCTCTCGCTCCAACGTTCGCGGCGATACCTCACATGTATGGTTTGAACACCGTTTTCATATGTGGGCGGGACTTGCGTATGCGTTCGCTTCTGCGTGCGAGCACACGGGGACAGCGGCGCTTTAAAAAATTTTTTTTTTGTTTTTTTTTTTTTTTTATTGTTAATTTATATATATATTTTTTTTTTTTTTTTTTTTTTATTTTGACACTTTTTTTGAAAAAAAAAAAAAAAATTGATCACTTTTATTCCTATTAAACATCCCTTGTAATAGCAATATCACAAGAGCTCAGCGGCACAGCTCTCCCTTCACCGCCGCCAATTCACACACTGCAGATGCTGGATGTCACAGGCTCCTCCTACATGTTACGTCACTGTCACTCCTTGAAAAAGTCATGTGACAGTGACGTAACATGTAGGAGGAGCCTGTGACATCCAGCATCTGCAGTGTGTGAATTGGCGGCGGTGAATGGAGAGCTGTGCTGCTGAGCTCTTGTTTGCAGCCTGATCAATCTATAAGCGATCCCATCCAGAATGAGTCTGAGTCTGTGAGTGAGAAAACCCTATCTTAAGTTTATTATCCAATGAATCATTAATCTCTGCGCAATGGATTGTTAATTTTTTTTTCTCCCTATATGTCCGGAATCTGAGAGGAGAAGTGATTAATATTGAAGAAAAAGCGCAAGGAGTTAGAAGTAACATTTTATTCTTTTTTTTCACCATCACTTTGTTTCTTTGTTTCAACATTGTCACGAGTTGACACTGTTTTGGCTTAATGTTATAACACTTGATGATTAGCCACACTTCACATGAAGGTTTTGTAGGCAAAGGAGGATTTTTGTCTATACAATTTTCTACACATTTGTATTTATAATTTTGGAGAAATCTCATAGAAGCATGACATATATATTCTGATTTCATTTGTTTTTTACTTAATTAGATTTCACCTAATATGTTTATTATAAGGGGCTTACAGCTGTGTTAAAGCACATACACAGCAAGGTTCATTACTGTGCGTTTTCCATTAGCACACTTATGTGGGATTAGTTCAGTTGAACTTAATTTATTAATGAACATTCACTGTTATTTTTAGAAGTAGAATCTTATTTCTTATTTTACCACCTTACGTTTTTTATCAGCACATTTATGTGGGATTAGTTTAGTTTTATTTCATTCATTTATTTATGAATATTCACTGTTATTATTGGAAGTGGAATTTTACCTTTTATTTTACCACTCTTATTTTTACCACCCTTATGGGAATTTAATGTTACCACTAGAAGCATATTTTTACTCTTTATTTTTTATGGGAATATGAGGATAATACAAGCGCAACTGACCATTCTTACTATTTATTGATTTTAACACACTTAGTTGCAGCTATATTATTTGGTCATCTCATATTAACCATTTGGTCCTCATAGTATTAAAATTGCTACCACGTCAGCGCTTGAGCTCTCTTATATACATCACAGGTGATATCATTTGCTGCTCAGTGATTGCAGTATTCTAGTCTTCATCTCCTCAAGGTAATACATAAAACCTGGCCTGTTAGGGGCTCCTGGGGACAGGGTTGATGACCACTGCTATAAAGTGCTAATAAACAAACATGCATTGAAATTGCCCCCTAATGTTTTCAATGGGTGACAAATGGTAAAAATGCAATTTCCTAAGAACTCAATTATAATATTTAAAGGTGAAAAAATGTCCAAAAAATGTCATCCCATAGTTTTCAGTGGTGCATATGATTCCATAGATCCAACAATCAAGTGACTAAATCTTCCTCCACCAACACCGGTCACATAGCCTACTCACCGGATATATATGATCACCATTACAGGAGTCTCATACAGCAAATGGGTACAAGGTTACTCCTGATGTTCGTCCTAATTGCTCAGCAGAGAGATCTAAAGAAGCAGATCAGATCAACAGCCACCAGATCTCCGGATATCAGTAAGGAAATGGAAAAACGGAGATTGTTCCTTTTTACATTCCCTTACTAATATCCCGAGATCTGGTGGTATTTGGTCACCTTCCTGGTATCTGAAAATCCCAAATCCTTGCCTTACTCCACTTTTTGTGAGGTCACCAGTGCTATAAACCGTAAAATTATTGGGTTTTTATTTTCATTTTTTTTTTCTGCTATAAAATACATTAAATAAAAAAATAGAATTTCTTCATAAATTTAGGCCAATATGTATTCTGCTACATGTTTTTTTGGGAAAAAAAAAAAATCCCAATAAGCTTATATTGATTGGTTTGCAAACTATGGTATACATGTTATGGAATTTTCATTTCTTCCTCTTCCCCTTTTTTTTTTTTTTTTTTTTTTTTTTTTAAATTTAATTTTATACTGGTAATGCCGACGATCAGTGACTTATAGTGGGACTGCAATATTGCGGCAGACATTTTAACACTAACTGACACTTTGCCTGGAACCAGTGCCATTGATACAGTGATCAGTGCTAAAAATATGCACTGTCACTGTACTGATGGGGTTAACATCTAGGGCGATCAAAGGGTTAATTGTGTGCCCAGCCAGTGTTTTTGTGTACACTGTGCTGTTTTCACTGGGGGAAGAGATTGATTCTAGTCTCTACTTTGTAGAGATACAGCATAGCATAGTTGCCGACATTTTTAGGGACACTTTTTTTTTTTTTTTGTCTGTAGGCGGAGTATTATTTTAATTAGAGGGGGCATTTGTAGGTGTGGCTTAGTAGAAGGAAAATGGGCATGGGTTTTAGTTATGCTAAATAATGGGTGTGGCCAAATTAAATCTTAGATGACTTACATAGTGGAGAATGTGGAAAGAGGGAGAGGTGGAGGGAGAGAGAAAGCAGGATGGATGGATGGATGGATGAATGGATGGATGGAGGGACAGAGAAAAAAAGGGGAGTGAGAGTTTCCATCCGGAGGGCCAATAATAGATGGGGCACCCATTGGCTAGGACGTGGTGCAGCTCCCCCCCGCTACCTCTTTAGCCAGTAGCTCCGGCCCAGTCGAGACAAAACCGTTTTTTTTTTTTTTTTGTTTTTTTTTTTTTTTTGTTTTTTTTTTTCTTTAATTTTTGGGGGAATTTTGGTTGGGACAGCCTCAGCCGGAACATGGGGATGAAGTCCGTGAATGTCCTGACAAATTCATGACTGTTGGCAACTATGGAATACATCGCTGCCCTCCTCCCCCTCATCAGAACTGAGATATGCCTTGTTTACATAGTCCTATCTCAGTTCTGTGTGTTTTACTGATGATCTGTGGGTGCCAGAGGACATCAAGTGCCCAGCACCCGCAGATCGGCTTCTGTGAAATATCGCAGCAGAAGCGGCCTGCCGGTGGCGTGTGTAGTTGCCGCCCTGTAGCTGTAAACGGTGGACAGCAACTGGTTAAAAATTACTTTTCCTTTTCAGTCTGCAACGCTGTAATTCTCTGTAAAATGCAACACAATATGGCAACCTGGAGGCGTTCTGTACAGTGTTTTTGTTTTTTCCTTCCTCGACAAAAGCGGAGTTACACTTTTTTTTTTTTTTTTTTATCTAGAGCCAAACCTTTTTTGTTTTGGATAGAGTGGGGAAGGATTAGAACTCGGGGAGTGCTGCTGTCAAGCTCCATTTGAGAGAAAAGAAAAGATTGATCCCAGGACAGAAAGTGAGTTGGAAATCTTTCTAATGGCAACAGACAACCTAAAAGCATTTTTACTTCTAAGTAGGGAAATGTTAGCTATTCAGTCAGCTTTTTATTGCTGTCCGTTTCCCTGTTGTAGATTTTCCCTTATTACCTGTCTGGTAAAAGGTTGGTTAACAGAACAGTAAAGGCTCTTTCAAACTTGCAGCACCCTCTGAAGAGTGATGCATGCTTGGATTGCTTTTCAGAGGCCATTTAACAGGCTTTGAGGAGGCATTATATCTCCTCCTCTCTGCCAGATTCAACCTTGTATTGCCACAGTATTGTGCTGCAATCCTGTGCATTGCATGTGGTTGCAGCGCACTCCACTGAAGTTTAATAGGCAAGTTGGACAGGTAGGGGTGCTGGTCAAACTCTACACTCTGAGTTAAACATGTTATGACCATAAAGAAAATCGTAAGAGGCATGGCACGTGCATAGCCCTGTTCAGCTGCATTGTTACAATTCAGGTGGGCCGCCAGGGGGTGTTAAAACTGTGGCTCAGCCGCCTGTTTTTAATGCTGCTTGTTTGAAAGGGCCCAAAGTGATGGGAACTCCAGGTGTGATCTTTATTGCATAATTACTTTGGCCCAGCTTGACACAATGTAAGCATAAAGTACATAGTCCCTACCTGTGGGGTCACTGGGGAAGCTGACAATCCCTGGAGCAGTCAGTGATGGGAGTGATCTTCCAGGTCCTGGGCTGAGCAACTTCGCCTCTGCATACTGACCACAAAGGGGCGCTCACTCTGCACTACTGCCATTTACAGAATGAGGTGTATTTTGAGACATCACTGCCCCTCCTCTCCATATCATCCAAGGCATCAGAACAACTTTTATTAAAAATAATTAATTAATTCTGTAAATGGCAGCAGTCCCAGTCCAATAAAAATCTCTCCTGCGCTCAGGTGTCCAGGAACTGAGCATGTGGTGCGACCACCTTTAAAAAGGTATTGCCTAGCGTCTTGCAGCCCTCCTTTGAACAATGGGTATTCAAGCTAGAAAAAAACAGAAAAAAAAAAAAACTGAAAAAAAGGAGAGCGCACTAACCTAGTGCATTACCACTGATAAACTTTAATGCAGCATAAAAACAGCAAAAATTATACTCACAAACGAGCTATCAAAACCAGCTTTGAAAAGGGTGCAAATGCGCTGTTCTGTGCATCGACACACCAGGACCTATTGCCAAGAGGGTCAGACCGGTGCAAATGGCCAATGGCTAACGCGTTTCAGGGGAGCACCCCCTTCTTCAGAGCCTGAATGGGCAATGGCTGGTCTCTCGAAATTGCCTCTCTATAAATGTATATATATGTGTGCATATGTGCCTGTGTCTGCCACACCCAATTAGTAGCGATGCCCCCTCAAAAAAAGGCAACACCCACCCGTTTAGGCTTACCCTCCCTGGACCCCTCCCTCTCTATGTTGCTTGCTATGTTCTGAGCCAACAGATCTGTAACACTATCGATATGGACCATAAAAGGGGGGGGGGGGCGCCGACCACACATACCTCTCCTCCTGCATGCAGCTCCGTTGATAGCCCCATGCCGTGGACAAACCGCGGTGGATAGTACGGGGCTTCTCCGGCTCCCAGGAGCCATACAGGCACTGCACACAGCGTGTGGAACGCACGCCGCCAGAAGGACCAGGAAGTGCGGGCGTTCCTGCGTTCCACCCGCAACTTCCGGCCGATCGTGACGTCAGTTCCCCATCCACAAGTGTCAGAAGACGCTGTGTGCAGGGGACATGGCCCGAAAGCGCGGGTGTGTTTGCGTTCCACCCGCTGCTTCCGGCCATCATGGAGTTGCCTGTGGATGGCTAGGAACGTTGGTGCGTGCGCATCTCCATAGGTCCGCGCGCCTCCCACCAATAGCTCTACTGCTGTCAGCTATCCTAAGCTGACAATGACTGCACAGGACAGGCAGCATTCTAGCCAAAGCCACAGGCAGCTCGCAGCCCACATCTCTCTACAAGGACCATTCTTGAGATGGATATAGAGGGTAAAGATGTATTAATAAAAAACACATATGTTTAGTAGAATTAAAATAGAGATCAATCTCAAATGGGGAGGTTGGTAAGGAGATCAAATCGATACTAATAAAAATACTAATAGATAATAATCCGTCGATGTGATCCACAGAGGTATCCTTCCAAGGTGCGATAGGTTATACAACGTATAATGTATATATGATTCATAGATTTAAAATATAGTTGATTGAACAACATATATATATTTCATAAAATATAATATCTTAAAAAGGTCAAAACATGGAAATCCATAGCAATTAGTCACTAATCATATAAATAAGACTTTTGTGCAAGGAGCTGCGGGAAGAATGAAACCCGCAGCGCAAAAAAGCATCGCATTCCGACCCCTATCACCCCCGAATACCAGGAGGCAGCTAAAACAACGAGAAGAGGGTGTAGGGGAGGGCGGAAATCCAAAGAGAGATCAAAAACATCAGAGAGCCACTCCACTATAAAAATTTTCAATCTGTCGAAATGTGAGTTCCTTGACACAGAGCTTGAATTGCTTAGAAGGGGACTCAACTACGCCCCTGAGAGTCCTCCAAATCTGTTTGAGCTCTTTATTGATCTCAATAAGTTTGTGCGGAATCTTACTGTGAAGCGCCATTTTAGGTTGAAGGAAATAAATGGAACAACAAATGAGGGTCCAGAAACGACTATCCCCATTGCCCATGCTGAACCTCTTGACAAGGAGATATTGGAGATTTTGGAGGAGCTATACCTGGAAGGAGGTCAAGAATCTGTGGAAGTCTCTCCTCCCTTAACCCTGGAGGGTGTGACGATACTAATGTCAGACCAAAATCAAGCTTCTACCCCCACTGGAACAAGGGGAACTTCATACCCACTTTTTACGAAGTGGTGATGGAGGAATTCAGGAAAATCTGTGGGGATAATAAACGGAAGTTTATTAAGGGCCACAAAGTAAGTCTGGAGGGCCCTTTGGGTAGTCTGAAAAAGAACTCTGAAATAGTCATAAGAAAAGCAGACAAAGGTGGAGGTCTGGTCATTCAAGATAGGGATCAATATTTAGAGGAAGCTTACAGACTGATCGGCGATACCAATACCCATGAGAGACTCACCTGGGATCCTACGGTCAACTATAACATTGAATTAAAAGCGCTTCTGGATAAAGCATTATCAGATCAAGTCCTGACTAAAAACGAGTATCATTTTCTGTATTCAAAGCACCCAGTGGTCCCTCACTTCTACCATATCCCAAAGATACACAAAGATATGGAGAAGCCTCCAGGAAGACCTATTATAGCAGGGATCGACAGCTTGACCAGCAATCTTGGTAACTATATCGATCACTTCCTCCAGGGATTGGTGGTCAACCTGCCATCATACATCAAGGATTCAGGCCACGCTCTAGAGGTACTTGGTGCGTGTACTTGGGAGCAGGGATATAGATGGTTATCACTCAATGTGACATCTCTATATACATCTATCCAGCACGAGTTCGGGCTTAGAGCTATCGAATATTATGTTGCAGAAGCACACTTATTTGATCCCAGGCAAGCTCGATTTATTTACGAATGCATTGAGTTTACTTTGACTAACAATTATTTCACCTTTTTGGATAGGTTCTATAGGCAGGTAAGGGGTACAGCCATGGGTGCTAGGTTCGCTCCCAGCTATGCGAACCTGTTCATGGGTTATTGGGAGCTTAATTACATCTGGGCCAATAACCCTTATGGGAGGAACCTAGTGTTGTACTCGCGGTACATAGACGATATTCTTATCATCTGGAGCGGTACCGATGAGGAGCTGAAAGGATTTCCTTCACACATGTGGTGGACGATAAGTCCTTGATTTTCCTGGACTTAGAGCTACAGGTTGATGACACTGGGGCCATTTATTCAAAAACCCATTTCAAACCGAGCGCTGGCAATTCATACCTCCACGCCCGGAGCCACCATCACCCTAGATGGATTAGGAATGTACCCTTTGGTCAGTTTTGCAGACTCAGGCGGACCTGCACCCTGAAGCATGATTACGAAGAACAAAGCCTTGTCCTCAAGACGAAGTTCAAGGAAAAGGGTTACGAAGAGGAGCATGTAGAGGAGGCGTTCCAAAAATACCTTGTGCTATATGACAATACTCGTGTTGAAGAAGAAAAAAAGACAAACCCTCACACGGGTGAACGACCACAAGTACGATTTTGCACTAGGTATAACAATAAGGCCCCCATAATACAAAAAATCCTCAAAAAGAATTGGAGGATCCTCGAATCAGACCCCATCTTGAAGACAAGCCTTCCTTCGCATCCTAATTTTGTCTTTAGGAGACCGAAGGACCTAAGGAGCATCATTGCCCCAAGCAGAGTGAGAAAACAAAGAAATGGAGGGCTCAGCAGCATCTGGAGCACGATTTTTGACCAGAAGGGTAGTTACAGATGTGGGAGTAACACTTGTGGGAACTGCGTGCATATGTGCCATAGAAAGAAAGAAGTCGTTGGAACAGACGGTAGGATTCACAAGATGAAGCAGTTTATCAACTGCGGCACCCTGTATGTCATCTATGGCCTTCTGTGCCCTTGTGGCCTCCTTTATGTAGGACGGACGTCAAGATCCATGAGGACCAGAATGAACGAGCACAGGAGCAGTATCCTGACGGAAAAGGACAACTACTCAATACCGAAACACTTTAAAGAAACCCATAGTAGCAGTACAGACGGCCTCAAAGTGTTCGGTATAGAAGCGATGCCGAGCGACTTGGATAGCGGCAAAAAACATCAAATGCTGTGTAATAGAGAGGCCTTCTGGATTTTTTCCCTAGGAACTCTGGCCCCAAAAGGCCTGAATGAGGAAATCGAACTGCACAATGTTGTATAACTCTTTCAGTCCGCGTCAAAGCCCCCGAGTCATTGGTGGCACTAGCCAGGTCAATTAGGGTTTGACCTTTCTAGTGTGCTCCTTGCCACCAATATGCAGGTTGGGGCTCTTTTTTGGGTCCTATGGGGTATACTAGGTTTAGTGACCAGGAATTGGGGCAGACAGTTTCGACAGATGTAGTAGTAGGTATACAGTCTTTAGTTCTATGTTTAGAAGCTAGTTATCAGGTTGTGGTTGGTTTTTAGACAGTGGTCAATTTGTTAATTTGTTAACATTATGTAGTTCATGTCATTTTATGTACTTCACCGCCATTGGGGTATATTGTTTAATTCCCATTAGGTGCAAGCGGGCAATGGTCTCTCTCGTCTTTGGTACGCTAGTCCGCAGAGGTATCCTCCAGGGCATTTGCTGGGGAGACGGTCACTATGGTTATATGACATAGTATGTTCTATCCTGTCATATGCTATTTATTTTACTATATTTTATATTTTATTTTATCTACATGGAGTGGTGCGTAGCCTCTTAGTTGGTATATTCTACTGCTGTTTTATAATGGTGTTATTAATGGTATAGGCCGATGAGCATTTATTTTTAGATCTCCTATTTATTTATTGTAATCCTCCTTTTTTGATCAGTATCATTTAGGTATCATCGTGCAGGATTTCTTTTTGGTCTTATTTATATGATTAGTGACTAGTTGCTATGGATTTCCATGTTTTGACCTTTTTAAAATATATTTTATGAAATATATTATATGTTGTTCAATCAACTATATTTTAAATCTATGAATCATATATACATTATACGTTGTATAACCTATCGCACCTTGGAAGGATACCTCTGCGGATCACATCGACGGATTAGTATCTATTAGTATTTTTATTAGTATCGATTTGATCTCCTTACCAACCTCCCCATTTGAGATTGATCTCTATTTTAATTCTACTAAACATATGTGTTTTTTATTAATACACCTTTACCCTCTATATCCATCTCAAGAATGGTCCTTGTAGAGAGATGTGGGCTGCGAGCTGCCTGTGGCTTTGGCTAGAATGCTGCCTGTCCTGTGCAGTCATTGTCAGCTTAGGATAGCTGACAGCAGTAGAGCTATTGGTGGGAGGCACGCGGACCTATGGAGATGCGCACGCACCAACGTTCCTAGCCATCCACAGGCAACTCCATGACGGCCGGAAGCAGCGGTTGGAACGCAAACACACCCGCGCTTCCGGGCCGTGTCCCCTGCACACAGCGTCTTCTGACACTTGTGGAGGGGAAACTGACGTCACGATCGACCGGACGTTGCGGGTGGACCGCAGGAACGCCCGCACTTCCTGGTCCTTCGGGCGGCGTGCGTTCCACACGCTGTGTGCAGTGCCTGTATGGCTCCTGGGAGCCGGAGAAGCCCCGTACTATCCACCACGGTTTGTCCACGGCATGGGGCTATCAACGGAGCTGCATGCAGGAGGAGAGGCATGTGTGGTCGGCTCCCCCCCCCCCCCCTTTTATGGTCCATATCGATAGTGTTACAGATCTGTTGGCTCAGTACATAGCAAGCAACATAGAGTGATGCTTGTTGCTTATTATTATTATTATTATTATTATTATTATTATTATTATTACTATCCTTTGGCTGTAAATGGGGATTGCACTCAGAGGGAGGGGTCCAGGGAGGGTAAGCCTAAACGGGTGGGTGTTGCCTTTTTTGAGGGGGCGTCGCTACTAATTGGGTGTGGCAGACACAGGCACATATGCACACATATATACATTTATAGAGAGGCAATTTCGAGAGACCAGCCATTGCCCGTTCAGGCTCTGAATAAGGGGGTGCTCCCCTGAAACACGTTAGCCATTGGCCATTTGCACCGGTCTGACCCTCTTGGCAATAGGTCCTGGTGTGTCGATCCACAGTACAGCGCATTTGCGCCCTTTTCAAAGCTGGTTTTGATAGCTCGTTTGTGAGTATAATTTTTTTCTGTTTTTATGCTGCATTAAAGTTTATCAGTGGTAATGCACTAGGTTAGTGCGCCCTCCTTTTTTTCTGTTTTTTTTCTAGCAGTCCCAGTCCAGCAATCCCCTGTGGTCAATGTGCAGAGGGGAAGCTGCTTTAGCTTTAAATATTTTTCCTTAATAGCCACAAAGGCTATAAATCCAGATTATACCTTTCTAAAAATAGGAGTGCCATCATTCCTTTACTGCACAAAACAAATACTCCTGCGCACAAGTGGGCCAACCAGGTGGGCTAGAGTTCGTAATGGACATCGTCTCAGGCCTTGCTGCCCTTAAGGATAGGGGTATCCTAGCAGTCAAAGGAGAAATAGAAAAAAAGAGGACGCACCAACCTTGTGCATTATCCTTAGATGTATTTTATTAAAAAAACAAAAACAAATTAAAAACTACTCACAAACATGTGGAAGAAAACCGCAATATAAAAAGCCTTCAGATGATGGCCATCAGTCTCACGACAACAGACTCCAGATGGTAATGGAGAAAATTATAAGGGCTGACACGTTTCGAAGGGGTACCTTCTTCCTCAGAGCCCAGCCAAGACCTTCTTCCTCAGGCTGGGCGCTGAGGAAGAAGGTATCCCTTCAAAACGCGCCAGCTGGCAAGTGGCCCTTATAATCTTCTACATTACCATCTGGAGTCTGTTGTCGTGAGACTGATGGCCGTCATCTGAAGGCTTTTTATATTGTGGTTTCCTTCCACATGTTTGTGAGTAGTTTTTAATTTACTTTTTTAATAAAATATATCTAAGGATAATGCACAAGGTTGGTGTGCCCTCTTTTTTTCTATTTCTCCTATACTGTACCAACCCTGAGTTAGAGCTGTGGGAGGGGCTCAGGAGCTCCACCCATGCCAGGCTTCCTGCAGAAAATTACAGGAGGGGGCGGAGACTCGACCAGTCACTCTGCCCAAGAAGAGAGTGCAGCAGCAACCGGTCTTTATTACAGGAAGTTCCTGCACAGAGGTAAAGTGTCACACTGGATTACTGCACAGATCTGGAAGAAATACACCAAGATTCAAGCAAGAATATACATGCCGAATATATTTAGACAATATTTGCTTATCCTGAAGTTCATTTTAAACCTGCTCCATGAGTTTAGCTTTGTTTCAGTTCACTGCAGGAAAATGAACTATTTCTGTGTGGAGAAACCAATCACAAAAATATTGGCACGCTTCAGATAAAAATTACAATTTAAATTTCAACATTTATCCTATGAAACCCTCTCTGGCTCCAGCATGTTCCTTCATCACGGAGTTGGCCACAGGTTCAAGTCTTCCAGGTCTACAAGTGAAGGGGGCCAGCCGTTTAGTTACATTTTCTGCAAAAATTGCTTGAATGGCTTTTGGAGATGTTGTGTTAATTCTCTGTATTGGTGAACACTCGATGCCTTGATCCCGCAGTCTAACTTACCTGAGTGCTTGCTTTTTAATACCCTGATGACCACCATTGTTATAGTGGCCTAAGAGCAGCAGCAGAGTAGTCACTTTTTTGGCCAGTATTAATGGGACGGAGTTCTGTTCGTTTAGGCCAGCCCCCCTCAGTTCCATGGCGATAGGCGCACATAAGGCGTCCAATATCATTATGATGGGTCATCGAAGGCACAAGGACGGCTTGTTCATTTTCCACATCTGCCATTTTTTTCGGATCTCATACCGAACCTAAAAGGGATGAAAAAGCAGACAAGTCTATGTAGTTAAAAAAAAATAAAAAATGTTTAAAAAAATCTGTCCTCTAATACAATCCAAGAGAAAAAGAACAGGTTCTCTTGGAAGATGAACCCCCAATCAATGGATGTTTGCCTTCTCCATGCTCCCCTACTGTGCATCAGAGCCCTGGACAAATACCTAGTGCTTCTGGATAGCATAAGGGAGGCTTATAACCCCTGTCATGGTTTTTTTTTTGGGAGGGGGGGTTCTATCAACATACATTCTGACTTTGTGAAAAACATGGATTATGGCTTTATTCCAGTCACTGAATGCTGACTGCCTATTAATGTGTATGAAAAACTACAATGTCCTACAAATGATTATTTAATAGTGTGTCTCTTGTAAAAGAAAAATGAAATCTTGTATAATTAAGCAATACTAAAGCCCCCAAAGAAAAAATAGATTAACATTGACTGTATCTTTTCAATGCAGATGACAAGGTCTCTCCCACCATAAAGTATCTTCTTATCTTGAGTGAGCCAACAGACCAGCATCTCACTTTGCCTAATTGTCTCTCAGCCGCTTGATGCAGAATTTGCATCTAGTTAGGGTTTTGAATAAAGCCATAATCCATGTTTTTCACAAAGTCAGAATGTATGTTGATAGAACCCCCCCTCCCCCAAAAAAAACCATGACAGGGGTTATAAGCCTCCCTTATGCTATCCAGAAGCACTCGGTATTTGTCCAGGGCTCTGATGCACAGTAGGGGAGCATGGAAAAGGCAAACATCCATTGATTGGGGGTTCATCTTCCAAGAGAACCTGTTCTTTTTCTCTTGATTGTATTAGAGGACAGATTTTTTTACACTGGTACATCATTTTACCATTTATTTGTATAATTGTGGCATTTATATTAACCTTCGGGAATAATTTCCTGCCCCAATTTCCTTCACTTGACAGATGCTTTAAAACAAGCCCCTCACTGCCCTCTGTAGCAGCAGGCATTGTGTAGTAATTAATTCTTAAAGTTTACAGCATATACTGTTTGCCTTTCATTGTCAAGCACTCGACTCGCTGCTCCCCCTCCTAGCAGTAACTTCACAATTTGGCTGACCCTGTTCCCCTCTCCAATAATGCTCTTTCCTCTCAGCTGACCTTGCTCCCCCCTCCCAGCAGTGACTTAGCAGGCGTTTAACTTCTAATGAAAACACAGAGCAGATGCAAAGGAAGTGATGAGAGAGCAAAATGCTGACACCAGACTTGATGACTTCAGTGCATCTTTGAGGTTAAATTTCACTGATGCCGGTATCTGTGCCAACACTAAGCATTTCTGCAAGTATCGGTACTCGTGAAAATGCTCTGATACCCGAAACTGATACCAGAAGTGACCGGCTTACATATTGCCGGCTTAGATATAGTGTATAGCTAGATACTGCCACGAATTGCTGTTCCCACCATGGAATTTCACAGGTTGGAACTGCAACCAGTAGCTAGCTATACACTGCACATTGTAGCTGTAGGGGGGTTGGATTTCAGCTCCAGTGTGTGCTGTGTGGGGAGCAGGAGCTCTGCCTATGTTCAGGCTGTGTACAATGCAGGGATGGGAGACAGAGCTCTGCCTAGTGCACTACCAGCATTGACCCCCGTGCTGTGCCCTCCTAATCCCCCCCCCATGCTGTGCCCTCCTACCCCCCCCCCATGCTGTGTCCTCCTAATCCCCCCCCGTTCCCTCCTAACCCCCTCTGTGCTGTGCCCTCCTAACCCCTGTGCTGTGCCCTCCTCCCTCTTGTGCTGTGCCCTCCCTGTGTTGCCTCCACCAGCTGTCCCTATGTCTCCCAATGACCCTCCTATCCCCCCCCCCCCCCCCCCAGCGATCACAGCCTTTTCCAACCCAATTTAACCCCACCCTCAACCACCCTGCCCTCACTTACCCCTCTACACCCCCCTCCCACTCTGCCCTCATTTTCCCCTCTACTCCTCCCACCCTGCCCTCCCTTACCCCTCTACTCCTCCCACCCTGCCCTCCCTTACCCCTCTACTCCCCCCCCCCCCCATTCTTAAAGTTTACAGCATATACTGTTTGCCTTTAATTTTCCACAGATTCACTGCTCCCCCTCCTAGCAGTGACTTCGCAATTTTGGCTGTTCCCTCTCCCCTCTCCCACAATGCTCTTTCCTCCCAGCAGTGACAGAGTAGCGCAGCTGACCCTGCTCCCCCCTCCCACAATGCCTCCTCCTTCCCTCCACCAGCTGTCACCTCTGCCCCCATGTCTCCCAATGACACCCCCCCATCCTCTCCCCCCCCCCCCCAGTGATCACAGCCTTTTCCATCTCAACTCTCCCACCCCACAATCCCTATTTCACCCCACCCTACCCTCACTTACCCCTCTACTCCCCCCTCCCACCCTCCCCTCACTTACCCCTCTAATCCCCCCTCCCACCCTGCCCTCACTTACCCCTCTACTCCCCCCTCCCACCCTGTCCTCACTTACCCCTCTACTCCCCCCTCCCACCCTGTCCTCACTTACCCCTCTACTCCCCCCTCCCACCCTGCCCTCACTTACCCCTCTACTCCCTCCCACTCTGCCCTTACTTACCCCTCTACTCCCCCCTCCCACCCTGCCCTCACTTACCCCTCAACTCCCTCCCACTCTGCCCACACTTACCCCTCTACTCCCCCCTCAACCACCCTGCCCTCACTTACCCCTCTACTTCCCCCTCCCACTCTGTCCTCAACCAGCTCCCTAACACCCCCCCCCCCACACCTACTTTTCCTAGACGATAGGTATCAGTAATTGGTATGGACGAGTACTTGCAAAAAAAGTATCATACTCGTACTCCGTGTTAAAAACTTGGTGTCGGTGCATCCCTAGTTAAATTACTCCAGTATCTGCAGCTACAGAGGTCAATGCAGGCTTGTCTTAAAGCTTATTTACTGCTTAATAAGAATATATAAAGATTTAACTGTCGATAGCTTGGCTACAGCTCTTCTTTAGGCTGGTCATACACCTTATAATCTAACTGTACATTCTGCTTTGTGGCTACCAGAACTATAGAATGTGAGGATCTACACAGTTCATTATAATTGTATCCAGGCAACAGGCCTAAATGGCTCTTGTTAGATAGAAAAGGCTTTAAAAGAGAAGTACAGCCAAAGCTTGTTTGGCTGTACGTCACCTGTGGATC